>NW_027104217.1:0-9746 GCF_902728285.1 Clytia hemisphaerica | reverse complement strand
CATAAAGGACGCTTCCATATTCGGCATGAATAACGTAAGCCTGAGAGAGAAAGCACATGCTGAGGATCCAAACCTAGAGAAACTCTCCAGATGGGTCCAAGCACGAGAAGCAGGCCGAGACAAGACGACACATGTCAAACGTGTTCGACACGAATCGCACAAATACAACATGTCACAAAGAGGAGATAGACGAGATGACGTAAGGAAGCTCAAAAAGGCAGGGAAATATAGCAACAGACACAAAATATCCCGCAAACAGGTTCAATTCCAGCCATTAGTCAAGGAGATGCCTAGAAAATGGTAAAGAATGCCACCTGTCCTGGAAAGAAGACGATCAACGAATCAACGCAGATCACTTCACAACGTTAAAACAAAATGACTCAAACCAAAAACCACTCCACACCCAATGCCATGAAGAAGATGACTACGCCAGCAGACAAATGGGTCGACGTCAAGATAAGCGGCACAAAACACACAATCTTCGCGGCCACAGGCAGTGAGCACACCATCACACCTGAACACTACAACAGCGCCATGGGACCCCCTGGAAGAGCCAGACATCATACCCAGGCCAAATAATTCCTGAAAAACACAGGGAGTGATAACGGATGTGGACACACGGGAACGCTATGACTACGTGTGGAAAAGCTATAAACGTTGTGATAAAAGACAAAAGTAATGGCCAAATCAGGATGATGAACAAAGACATACACCACGCAATGCTGGAATGAAGCGCACCCGATTTCACGATTTCAAACACTACAGGAGATCCGCCACGACTTGAAGGAAACAAAGATTTTCAGCTAAATTGACATAGGCTGGGGTTACCATAAACTCCAGGTAGATAAGAAATCCAAAGAAAAGAGCATCTTCAAAACACAGGAAGGTCTACAAAAATTGAGAGACTCTGCATTTTAGACTTACAGCCTCAAGCGGCGTCTTCCACAATCAGATACAGAAAGCATTTGCTGGTCTCCAAGGTGTTACTACATTGCATGACAACATCCTAGTCTATGGAAGAGACTGGAATGATCATTATTATAGAAACCTCGAGGCATTCCTGGATTATTTTAAAAAGAATGGCACAATCCTCAAACCATCCAAATTGACGTTCAGACAGACAAAAATCAAATAGTTTGGTCGAACATTCCATTCTAAACGTGTGACATCGGACCCAAAGAAAATCCAAAACATCAAAGACGGAGGCAGACCTGAAAATACTGAGGATGTTCTACCACGTCTACCACAGCCAGCAGAAAAGACATCACTGAAGCAGAATGAGAAGAGAATGAGATCATGCAGAAGAGGAAGCAATCTCACCATCATAAAGACAACAAGCCATATGTGAAGCATCACAGCATCCAGTTAGGGGACACTGTTCTCCTGAAACAACAGAACACCGAATCCAAACCACCCTTCGATCAATTGCCATATAAAGCCATCTCAGTCAATGGACACCAAATCACAGCAGCACAACCAGATCGAACAAGAAACGCACAGAAATGGAAAATCTACAAGAAACCAGAAACCAGAGTCAACAATGACAAGAGCAACAATAATTGCTCATAGAAGTGTAGACCTGGGGGGGGGGGGGGGGTGGGTACTAGGGTTGGCGAATGAGGGGTATGTGCGGACGGGACCTCCGAAAACCGACCTTTAGAGAGACCGATTTTTGCTGAAAAGCGGACCCTTAGAGAGACTTTTTGAATTTTCTTTTTCGATTTTTGAGAGAGTCATACCCATCATCCATTTTTGCCTAATTACCCCCCGGGTAACAATCTTGTTCTACATTTTTAGACTAGCCCTATAATAAAAGAGATATATGTATATATAATATAGTATGATACGATATGATATTGGCTTTGGTTACTTTTACACAATATATGACTATCGTTTTTAGATCAACGGCACAACTCTGCCCCTTTCTGACAAAAGGAAGTAACTCACTTTCTCTTGATTTTGAGAAAAAAGGGCAACAACGTTTGCAGCAAATGTTCAAAATACGATATCCATTTCAAAAAAAAAATTAACGAAATTTATTTCCTAATACATCT
Source organism: Clytia hemisphaerica (assembly GCF_902728285.1). Lineage (NCBI taxonomy): Eukaryota > Metazoa > Cnidaria > Hydrozoa > Leptothecata > Clytiidae > Clytia > Clytia hemisphaerica. The sequence continues at coordinate 7,692 of NW_027104217.1, read as the reverse complement.
AGCCACAAATTCCAACACCCTCACATAAATATCAACACCTTCATGCTCACTTTCAGAGTCTACAGATACAGTCCTATTCAACTCTTCAAGTTCCAAACTGTTTAGAGGTAGCATGATTCTTGGAAGCACTTTTTTGATAGAGTCAGGCTCAGGAAGATCACGTGTGCCTTTGAATCTTGCAAGTAATTGGAGAACCTCTCCCAGATCACGTTGAAAGATATTACTGATGGCTGTGTTACGTTTTGACTCCATTTGATTAATTTGAAACCATAGTTGCCTGGGTGTTTTGTAGTGCTCAGTGCTGACAGGGTGGTGGTTATGTGCGTCACGCCACGTTGAAAGAATATTTTGAATCCTCAAGCCAAAAACATGATGGAGAGCTGCAATATGAACTTCGTTTTCAATGTCAAGGATGCCGTTTTTTTCCATTATATTGAAAATGTTGTAAAATTTATTGGATACCTTACAGAACACGTCTCTCCATAATCGTTCAATGCGGACATTATGAACAGACTTTCCAGAGATATAAAGCGTTATGGCCAGGCCCATTCAGAGACTCCATCAAAGATTTGACATGAACAAATTCCCCGCCATGATCTGCTCTTACACGACTTGGAACACCTGACACTTTAACGCCTTCAATAAAGTCACACACCATTGTTTTTGCCAGGTTATTTGTATGAATTTTTAAATATATAATAAAGCGACTAAAACCATCAATGCAACTGTGTATGACAAAGTTCCACCTGATAGAGAAAAAAGATAACAGCTTAAAATCTTGGTGACAAACTTTATGAACCCTTACTTCATGAGATTTCTGAATAGTTCTAAACTTAGTTCTCAAAGTGGAAATTTTTAGGGGACATCTACAGCCTTTGGAAGTTATTTCAGTGGAAAAAAATAAATTTAGTCATGTAATGGAAAAGGCAGCTTCAAATAGACCTTTTTATAAATTACGTCACAAACATCACTTGCCTCATATTCAAACAATTACCATGGTGTTACAATTAACCTTGGACATTAAACATATTTTTATAAACATTTGTTTTCAGCTTGTCATATTTTTTTATTTTTTGGATTAGAGTAATTTCCTCTTTTCACTTTTACCCATTTTTATTATATTTGATTTGAGTTATGCCATCAACCATTTCAACCAGCCTAAAGTCTTACTAATTTTACTCATCTTCAAACTTATCAGAGTCTTTACCATATAAGGATACTGTGGATCTTACTTTCATCACACTTAAACAATTTTAGGTATGATTTCCCTTGTGTGGTTACAATTGTAAAGTTTAAAAAACGCAATAAAAATGTATTTTAAAAGATAGAATTTGACAAATTATTCCAAAGATTGCTGCACAACAATTTTTTTTGAGGGCTCTGATTTATCCATATTGGAAAAAAACTCCAATAATACAAATTTGTACAATATTGAATAAATATTTTGGAGCATTGTGTTATTAAATACATAAGTTTAATATGTTTTTACCAATGTGAAAATAACACATTTTCTTTGATAAAAAACAATACTGTTTTTATTTTGTTTTAAAATACATTTAGAAAAACGATACAAAAAAATACATTTAGGTGCTCATTTATTTTTTTCAATAATTTTTCTTCTTGCTCAAAAAATTAAAAAGAAAAATATGTAATAATACACTTTTTTCTCTTTAAAATACATGAAAAATAAGTTTTCTCAATACGTTTTTGATACTTTCATTGAAAAAAATTTTTTTTTAATTAATTTTGAATTTTGTAGCGGTTTGTGACGTGATTTATGAAAAGGTCTATTGTTGTCATGTTTTCAAAGTTTTGGGGTTTAGACACTGGAAACAGTTTCTTCTGGCCAACATAAGCATTTTTATTGCCAGATATCAAAATGAAATTCAGGTTGATAATACACGTTGAAATGTTGAAACAGGAATACAACTGTTACTTTGTGTAGTGCTGACATACCTTCTCTGATTTTCTGATTCCATCATAGAAACTATCTGGCCTTTAAATTTTATAAATAAAACCTGAGTGCTGTTAAAAAAAAAAATAACTCTAGCTACTTTGCAGACCAGATAGTTGCTATAATAGAATTTGACAGAATTTGGTATATATCAGCATTACAAAAAGCTACGACGCTAAATTTAACAGTAAAGAGAGTCCTAATACTTTAACTTTTCCCCTGCTCTCAAAAGGCCACTGAATAAGGCGGTCATCGAAAAAATGCTCTGTTCGCGTCGCTACGGGTGTTAAAAATGCATGCGGGCGGACGGGCGGTCAAAAACATTCCCGGGTTTTTTTAATCACGCCAGTAACTCAGGGGCGGGTGGTAACGCGAGCAAAACTATTTTTCAATGGTTGTCAGAGCAATTGAGAAAAAAGCTATACTTTAAAAGAACAAATTGCTTTTCCCAGATTTTTTCCCGCATCTCTGCACCGGGAAATCAGCGAAAAATTTGATGCGGGCGGGTGACGCGAATAGAACAATTTTTCGATGACCGCCTAATTAATTTTGCAGAAATCAATCTTTAAGTATAACCTGATTAAACTATGATGTGTATCAATGTGCCACAGGTGATTAGGAGTTGGAACACTGTAAACTCTACGTGGCACCACTTGTGCCCATCTTCTTGCAGTTGCCTCTGGATTCGAGAAAGAAAGTAATCTAGCTACTCTGTCACGTTGAACAATGTGAGGAGGATTTCCAGTCCGAAGAAGAGCAGTAACCTCACGAATACCAGAGTTCGGAAAATCTAAAGCTATTTTTCGGATGAGAATCAAAAGGTCATCATCGGAAATGATAGAATAGCGCTCCCTTGGTGTTGGAATGTTATTGTCTTTCATGAATCTGGTCAGAGTGTTTCTATGCATAGAGCCACCAAGTAACCCTTTTTCAGCAATTTCTTTGACATTATGTCCAATGGACAAAAGGAATTTCAAATGTGTTATGTCAATGTCATATGGGTTATTTCCTTTTTTCCCAGAAACTGTCTTTTTGCTGTAACGAGAATTTTTTTCTTCATTAACAGAAGCCAAAGGGAGTGCATTATATCTCGATTTTAATCTAGAAACAAGACCATGTACTCGTTGTACATTAGCCTCGTTTGTGTTGCCTTGAGCTAACCTTTGAACATTCACATTGGCTTGATTAAGCTTTTTTTCAAATTCTGGATCTTTGGTTTCAGGAAAAGATCTAGCTAAGCCACGAATGTACAACTCAATGTCCTCTAAAACTTCTTCGTGGCCTAATGTTCCAGCCCTCGCAATTCTGTCAGACATGATTATTGATGATGATGATGGAATGACAAAGCCAAAAGACAGTTAAAACAACACATGACTACTTCAACTTCATTCTGTCATTCGATTCAAACAGATGTGATCCTTAGTTTTGATAGCAATAATGAGTCCAAAAAAATCGTACATGTACTACTTTGAATATTAAAAGAACTATTCTTCTTACCACTTGTGTTTTTTGATGGTTTGGTTTCGTTGCCTGCTTTCTTCATGCTTGAAAATTGAAAACCTTTCTTCCCTACCGAGAAACATGTTTTCTTAAATTTATCGGGATATCGGATACGAAAATCGGGGTATCGGATACGAAAACAACCTTTTGCCCCTGGAAAACCTAGTTTCTTTGTCAGAAACAGTATTACTCTATTTAAAGTGCATTTCGTACGCCATAGGTTACGGGACATAATTCGGGCATATCGTACGAGAAACAACGTTTCGCACGCCGTTTTCCTGAGGGAATCAAGATTCTGGAGAAGAAACATCGTTTCCGTCAATTTTTGTGCACATCGTACGCCATACAGGACCAAATCCATCATATCCATGAAACTAGGAAATATAGCAGATTTTGAGCAGCATTATGGTGTGAAAAGACAAAGTGTATATACTATATACTAGGGATTCTTTCTCTTCTTTTCGTTTTCTGGACTGGAGTAAAGGAGAGGGTAGCCCGGAGATCCAAATATGCTATGATTTCTTATTTTATATTATCAGATTATACACCGTTGATGGTATGTATCAATATAAAAGGGGTTGCGCGCGTTTCAGAACTCTTCCGTCACTCCACTCTGTTTGCAAAGCAAAAACATGCAAGAGGCGAGAGTGACAAAAACAACCCGTAAAATGTCATGCAGTTAGTCACACTAGCGTCCCGCCAAAATGAGTATCAAAGATTAATGCTGCCAAAACGCTATATCGTTTACTTGACTCTCAAGCAAAAAAATGCACCGCAAAACTTCTAAAGGGATTCGTGAAAAAATAACCCGGTGCTTTTTAATGAAATTAACATTTTCAAAAACCTTGAGAAATTGCCTAAAATTTGAGCCATAGAAGAAAAAGTTTGAGCCGTCCTTGAAAACTAACTTGAAGATCAACTTCCCAAGAAAAAGGTCTACGGGGGAGGCGGAACCCACCTAGATCCGCGCACCGCCGGATAGGCTATCTCCCGGAAATTTTGCCGGGCCTCAAACAATGACCCATTTACATGTGCGGAATTGTTTTTACTTTAGCGTATAAACAAAGCCTTAAAAAATCGAAGTGCTGTCTCAGGAATTGAATGACAAATTTTGGTTGGTTGATTTTGGCTGCTGCACGTTTTATTTTGTTTCCAACTTTCAACTTTTAATTAATATTGTCTTGCAAACTTGATCAGTCCGTCACAAACAGCGATATTTCGATCGCACGGAAGCGCTTCAAAACACCAGCTTTTTTGGAGTTTTGTCTCATTTACCCAAACGCTTCAACCTCACGTAGGCTTAGGGGTCAAGACTAGAACCCCCAATACGAGACATTTGCCTGACCGAAAAAAAATCATCATCATCAATTTTGTTAATTGTCAGAATCGTTTACTCACTGGAAATACGCAACTTTTTGAAGTTTCATTTTTTTTTGGTTGTGCTTCATTTAAAAAAAAACGAAGATGAAAAGTTACCATCAATCCTGCGAGTAAAAGAAAGTATTCTGACTAGTCTACGAAAAATGTGCTCGCGCGGCGAATAGAATATCTCTCAAATTAATGTATGCATAAACCTGACGGAATCCTTTGTTTTTTATGCTTAGGTGACGTCACCATCGATCCTGTCTTGACAATGGAGAACCAAATTTGGCAATGCATAATTATTACGAGCGGTCGAGAAAGTTTGTGTGACGCAAAAATTGCGCGATAAACGAAGCCCTAGAAAAACGCCCAGTGAAAATTGAAACAAGGAATTTATTGAATATTTCACTAATGAAGTATCTAACTTTTTGTTTTTTGTAATTTTTATAAATTCATAATGTTTAAATACTATTTTTTGAAAGTCTAAGGACAATTAAAGTGAATTTAAGCTGATTAGGTAGATATTGGGCGGACGGGCGTTTTTCACGTTCCGAGATCGGAAATTAGGCCAGAGTAAAAGACGGGGGCGTCTTAGTATGTAATATTAATTCATTATTATTATTTTCTTTTTTCGCGAATGAATGCAAAATGAATTTTTGATTTTTGAATTAAAGGAAATATAATGTAATATATTATATTCGATTGTCAATGTCAAAAGATATTTCTTTACTTTACGATTAATCTGATGTGTTGCTTCGCCACTTACCCCCGGATTGTTTTAGTAGGCACTTTGGTCATGTGAATAAAAACACGCGTATATGTTGAACCCGACTGTGGACTGACCAAAATTGCAATTACATAAATTATTGTGAAAGTGAATGCTTACGACGAAATTTGGGAAATCAAAAAGACAACTTTTGTGAGAATGTTGAGCTTTGTTTATATGGCAGTTTGTGATGGACTGTTGATTCAGGTATATATATAACTCTCATCCTTGTTGTTGAAATGTATCCTGTAGATGAATGATGTTGTTTTTTCTAAAAGCTTAATTTCCTAGTGTGACTAACTGTCATGTATGCAAGTTGCAAACAAAAATTTAATGACAAGCGAACGCCGTATATTAAAAACACTAACAGACTAAACACTCTCAGGGGGTCTTGAATTAAAAAAGAGTTGTCGCAATAAACAGATTGTACCCTTTAAAATCAATCATAAAGGTAAGTCCTCCAGTCAAAACACAGATTTGATCTACTGTAGACTAGCTTCACATTACACCTTTACTTTACAAAATGGAGAACATTTTACAATAAACCAAGGAAAATGTCAAACTTTTTGAGAGATGAATTTTCTTTGCATACTATCAATTATCATGTGCAAAAATACTGAAAAAAAGGAAAAGTATAGTGCATACCTTTTTTACGACCCACGGCATGGCCCTAACATGTTCGGGCCTCTTGATTTTAATATATACTTTTAAAAATGGCCCGCGCGAGGCGGGCCAGATTTTCGAAAACTTGCTACGATCGCGCGTGTAATTTCAGGACCCAATATTTATATTTTAAATTCCTTATTTTATTAAACAAATTTAAAAATCTTCATCTTTATTCAAATATATATTGTTCAAATAAAATATAAAAGTTAATCATCTATTTTCCAATTAAGTTAGGAAAATCATTAAAAAGAATGATTTGAATCTTACATAATATGGTCTTCTTTTTATTCTTTATCCTGTTCCCTTTTCTCGTGGTCTTCTCCTATTCGAAGCAGAATTTTTCTGGATCGTTTTTTTTCTAACATGTATATAGTTTTTCTTTTGTATATATTTCTGGTATACCTCTGTGGGTGATAAAAGAGAAAAATTGACTGGCTAAAAACACAGTACGACCCGCTAATTGTTCGTACAGGAACGTCCTGCAGCGTACCTTGCACGGCCCGTAGCCCGGCGACCGGTGACTGTGGAGTGATGAAATTTGGCATGCTTCCCCCCTTCGATATGCTTGACGTCTCCAGAAAGTTTCAAGTCGTGCAGACTTACCCAGACCGGCGCTGGGGGAGGGGGTCATTTACTGACCCGTACCGGTCCTTTATGGTCCTGTAGCGCCCTTCCGTCAACTTTTCAGGACTTGGGACCTGATTTAATGATGACCTAAACCCGATTTGATCCGGGGATCCCTAATGTGTGAACCCAACACCTTGTACCACTGGGCCAGCTTCACGTCGTCCACGTATGTTAATTCTCAGCGATGTCATTCCTTCGCTAGCTTGGCTTGGCCCAGAGCTCAATAGGGACCCTCAGAGTATTTTTTAGACTTGGCTGAAGGTGTACGCCAGTACCAAGTGGTTCACGAGTTGTAGAAACGTCTCACTGCTTTCCATCCCACTGGGGACTTTAAGCTGGTCTGGTACAAGTTCTGACCCCCCCTATTGAGTCCTCCCATGAACTTCTCAGGACTTCAGACCACTTTTTTTGGAATCTACACCCAAAAAAACATAAAATATCAAAACCTGGCCAAAAATTGGGACTTTGACCCAAACCGGATCGGATTTGATCAGGGGATCCACAGTGTGTGAACTTCGGATTAGTAACACCGGTCTGTAAAATGAATATTAAGTCTTCAGTATATAAATTGAACGCGTTTCAAAATAAAAACAGACATTTTACTTTGTATGATAATTCAATGACTACTAACAATTATAGAATAATTTATATATTGTCGGAACCACAAAGCGCCACTCTACACGTTGGGATATTTTATTTTTGAAATTTCCATAAAAAAGATTTGATAAAAGGATGATTTTCTTCTTCATTTTCAAAAAAAAATTAGGCTATTTTTCCAAAATATTTATTATAGTGATCTGAATCATCTTTTCAACAA
>NW_027104216.1:236359-327631 GCF_902728285.1 Clytia hemisphaerica | reverse complement strand
TATATCAATTTGGCATGGTGTACACCACTTTTGGTCAAAGGGTCACTATTTCCAGAAATTTGAGCAAAACTTTGTGAAAATCAACCAAAATTGGTTAAAAATCAACCAAATTTGAGAAAATCTACCAAAACTTAAAAGAAAAGTCTCTCAAAGGGTTGATTTTCAATTTTTGGCTTGGACATACAACTCTGTCAATTGGATCTATATTATATTGCTGTGCTGAATGTAAAAATAAGTAATATAATTTTTGTTAAATACACACTTTACTCTATCTACATAGACACAAGAAGGGCAAAAAAGAGAAGAAACTCGTCATTGGTTAGTACTAGAAGAAACTCATCAACAACGACAACTAAAGGTATGCATTTTAACCTTCCTTTCTTCTGTTATATTTATCTCTCAAACTAATGCTTTTATAAGCTTTAAGCAAACAATTATCTGCTACTGCTGTTGAGACATATCAATGAGACACATCTACACATATTCTGACACATACAGGTTTTTGTTACTATACCTATTTTTTAGGTATTGACCTTGGACCCATACGGTTTGAAGATTCAGAAGGTGAGCCTTTGGGAGTAATGATTACGAGGGTTGTCAATGATTATAGCAGGCCACAAAGATGGATGATGGACAAATTTTCCACTAGACTTTTTTAATAGTAAAAGAAAAAATCCCCAACACAAAATATGAATATACAAATTATGTATACAATTGCATCACATATGTCTGCATATGTTCCTAATTTTGATGCTAATATAAGAAAACTGTACGTAAATAAACTTGAAACTTGTGGACAACCTGTAGATTATTAAATATCCTCCAGGTTTTTCAATAAAATTTTTTTCTTTTTTGTTTAGATTCTTCACATAGTCAAAATTCTAATCAATCCGGAAGAAGTAACCAAAATGAGACTCAACATAAAAAGCAGCCTAGTAAGTCTAACTTGAGACATAATTGCGCCGTCAGTGGAGACTTTTGTAAAAACTCAAATTCATATATTAAATTCCTCTTAACTCATTTCTACATCAAAATGTCAATGTGGACTTTTCTAGAACTCAAATTCATACCCTCCAGGTTTTAGAATGAACATTTTTCTTTATTCTTTAGATTCTTCTCATATAAGTCAAAATTCTAATCAATCAACACTAACACAATCACTTAGTCCAAGTCAAATGGTTCCAAGTAATAACCAAAATGATGAATCCGGAAGAAGTAACCAAAATGAGACTCAACATAAAAAGCAGCCTAGTAAGTCTAACTTGAGACATAATTGCGCCGTCAGTGGAGACTTTGTAAAAAATCAAATTCATATCTTAAATTCCTCTTAATTCATTTCTACATAAATGTCGATGGGGACTTTTCTAAGAACTCAAATTCATATCCTCCAGGTTTTAGAATGAACATTTTTCTTTATTCTTTAGATTCTTCTCATATAAGTCAAAATTCTAATCAATCAATACCAACACAATCACCTAGTCAAAGTCAAATGTTTCAAAGAAATAACCTAAATGCTGCAACGACTCGACAGCTCAGTAAGTATAACTCGAGACCTAAATTTTTATCTGAAAAAGTTTGAATTTTCATATGGATCTAGCATATCGGATATTATAGCATAGTCGGAGAAATGAATAAGTCGCAGAAAGTAAGAGTTTGAACCGAGAACCTAGTTCAGAGCCTTGTATTTGAGTGGCCTTAAGTGGATACCGCCTCATGTATCATTAGTGTTGAAATGGTAAATAAATAGTTACTGGAAAAAAATGAAAGAAATGAGGAATACAACAGATAGAGAAAGAAAAAGTCTGAAAAGTTGGCAGAGAACCTAGTTCAGGGCCTGATATCTGAGTGGCCACAAGTTAAAAAAAATTAAAAATAAATGAGTCAGACTCTTTCTATTTAAGGGAGCCCTTCGATTGGCTAATAGTGCCCTGCTGATAGAGAAAGAAAAAGTCTGAAAAGTTGGAAGAGAACCTAGTTCAGAGCCTAGTATCTGAGTCCCGGGGGGGGGGGCACTCAAGGTAAATGACCTACCAGACGTTCGGCCCTTAAGGGTAGGTTTTTCATAGTTTAGCTAGTGCACTGTAAGGGTAGGAAATTACAAAACTGCGCTGAACTGCACTGTAAGGGTGAGAAATTGTGATAAAAGGCCAATTTTTTGGTAAAATTGGCACAAAATTGGTAAATTTTGGAGGAAAAATTCCACATTTTCTTGGAAAATTGCAAAAATTTTCGCCCTTACGGGCGAGAAATTTTGAAAAAATGCACTGTAAGGGTACGATTTTTCATGCAAATTCACTGCACTGTAAGGGTCCGATTTTAGAAGCCAAATTTTGGGCCGAACGTATGGTCGTTTTCAGATCGAGTGCCCCCCCCCCCGGGATCTGAGTGGCCATAAGCTACAAAATAAAAGATTAGTTAAAGGAATAGTGTATTGCTACGCAAATCAAAATATTATGGTCACATGTCTGGAATTTGATTGGTCGAGCGCGATAAAAGTTTACAATTTGATTGGTCGAACGGGATTTTCACTTTCGTTTTCGTAATCTAAACAAACCGAAAAATACTTTGCGACATAAAAAAGTTGGGAGGGGAAAGAAAAATCTTTCGTGTAATTTCTTCTGTCTTGTATCATACTTATATGAAGGAAATTTTCTGTTTTGCTATGCCAAAATTGATTCACAAATGTAAATACTACACAAGAGTTTTTCTATACACAAAGAGATTGTGAGATGAGAAGATATAAACAGTTCTTTTTTGTTTTCCTGTGTTCTTTGTGTTTTATCAAGAGCAGATGAAGAAAATAACAAATAGTAAATAAAGCATAAAATATTTTTTGAAAAAAATAACATCACATTACAAAATTCCTGTATATACATTTGGATTTTAAAAACTATATAAAGTATTTACAAATTCTTTATGGCTTCACTTTTATCAAGAGTGATGCAAAAGTATTTGAATAATAATATGACCTCCTCTTAGAAATTGCCTTCCAAAATATTTCTTTCCATTCAAAAATTCTCAATTAAAGCACCCTCAGAATTTTTCACACAGTAGCACTTCATAGGGAAAACTGTTGGTGAAAAAATACTTCCTTTTTTTAGCAGAAGATGTTTTTAATATCTTAAAATTTTATAATTGAGTATATCAGTCAGGGAAATCCCTCAATTGCGGTATACTGCAATTGCGGTAGTTTTCAATCGTGATTAGCCTACAAAGGCTTATAACAGCTACATATAGTGCTGGTCGACAAAGATAAACAAACATCGACTGTAAAAAATCGTACAAGAAGATAGCTTTTCTTTATCAAAAGAATCTGATCTACGGAAAAAATATTTTGTCTGTGCGTTAAAAAGATATGATCAATTATGTACAAAAAATTGCCTGTTTTCTCCTTGAATCTTGAATTCTGGTTCTTGAGTATACTGCAATTGCGGTACATGAAAAATTTAAAAGTGACGTATATACTGCAATTGCAGTAAGAAATTACTACCGCAATTGAGGGATTTCCCTGACTGTATATGTATTTATCGTCACTTCATACAACATCAGTCACAATATTCCACATTCACTCAAGTTAACAACGTAAATAAAATGGAAACAGTTCTTCTTACAGCAGCATATCCATACCACTGTAAAAGATGCAGCTATGTCCATCCATCACGAAACAAACTGGTACATGAAAAATACATTCAACTGTTCCCAAATGCCAAATCATAGCATGTACGAGGACTTTCAAAAAGGGTGCAGAGATATGTAGCTTCAGAGTTGAACCATGCCAGAAGCACAAGAAGACAAAGTCCCTTGATCGATGGTTTGATCTTAATTTTCAATGATAGTCACAGGATTTTAAATTTAATCAAATCAATGTGTCCTACTGCTACTTCCTCAACATTATTTCATAAAATTCCAAATCAGTGAAATATGATGCTCAGAACCAGAGTCTTTCGTTCATCGTAGAGTTACTTTTCACTTCATTTTATTTGGTTCGTGCAAAATCTCATGATACAGTGCCTTTATCGAGAAAATAATATAAATATCCACGTTCCATGATTATATCCTGAAGTTATGTAGACTACAGTCTCCAGAGTTGATTTTTCAAGTCATTGGATGAACAAAAATGTCCCATATTTTGAAGTACAAATCATGAAAATCTTCTTTGAACAAGGCTTTCTTGTCTTGATGAGTTTCATTCACTTCTCAGATCCATATATGAACACTTTCGAGGGGTGAACAAGTCTTTCTTGTCTTGTTGATGAGTTTCATTTCACTTCTCAGATCCATATGCACACTTTCGAGAGAAAATAGAAATCTCTTTCTCCTCTTGAGTGTTCAAAATTGACTACATTGTTATTTAACTGAAAGAAGCAAGAGAAGAGATAGTTCTGTATAAATTGGTTAGCAAAAGAATTCAACCTTGATGTTAAATATCTTCTTGTATCTTCAGCATCATAGAAAAATAAACATTGAAACTTTGCACAAAGATAGTTGAATCTGCTTTACTTATTTGCTTGACACTTAAAAGTTTCACATTAAAAATCATATCCAGCTGAATCTCGAGCATCACTGAAAAATATGCTTTGAAACTTTCCATAATGATAGTTCAATAATAATATGACCTATTTCAGTTAATATTAACACTGCTCAGCCACAAAATGATCAATGAAGATCTCGTAAAGATTGCAGTTTTTCTTAATAAAAATTTTCCAGTCGCCATTTTCTTCTAGCTCGTTTTTTGAGCAAGACTAAAATCTCGTTCGGTTTTCTCGCGCCCTTGACGGGAAATACTCACTCGGGTAGTTTTACTTTTTGCGGGAAAAACATGAGCGAGTTTCTTTGCTGCCGAGTTCAACTGTAGCAATACACTATTCCTTTAAGCAGGCTCAACAAAACTGAGGCAATAACTAGGAACATACTGGACAATCCAAATGCGCGATAAAAAAACTCAAAAAACAATTGAAAAACTGTTTGGTGGGGAAATCTTCGAGGCATGTTTTAAACCTCAATTTTAATCAGAATTTCTAGGCAACGGTCAAATCTCCTGCGCTCCGGGCATAAAACTTCAATAGAATGTTTAAACTACACGCTGATTGGATTATTAATTTATTATGCGTATAGAAGATTTTTGGATATGTTTACATTTCCCAAAGGGGGTAGGTACTGGCTGCCCCTATCAGTGCGCATATCCCGAAGAGAAGCTCAAGCAGAAAAGATATGTACTAGTTATCGCATGATTTCGAGTGCAATACGAGCCTTTAGGCGAGGAAAAATATCGGTAAAATCTCGGAACGAGTAAAATATCGAGTATTGCACGAGAAGTCATGTGATAACTAATTTATTGTCGACTCAAAAAAATTGTCCTCTTTTTGTTTCAAAACTTACTTCCGCCTTCTTCTGCTTCTGTGTAGTTTCGAATGTTTTTATTCGAAAATCTAATTCGAACGTTAGATTCGAACAAAAACATTCGATAACTTCCCGCTGAAAATATTCACACAAAAACAAAACTTTTCGATCATTTTCGATCCAGAAGTTTTGTTTTGAAAAGTTGCAGATTTTTCAGAGATGTATTTGAAAGTTTCTAGATTGATAATTCAAAATGCAGATGATGTACAGTATTGTTTTGATGAAGAAGAAACCCTCCATCATTGGATTAATCAGATTGATAACATTCAGTCTTTTTCTATTTTTTTGTTTCGATGACATATGGCCATGGAAAAGAATAGCAGAGGAAGGAGTCCCACGATGGAAATGTATGCTTGTAAAAATGGTTAAAGAACAACATTTTTTCAACAGCAAAACAATTTGGACACTTTCTTGATTATCGTCAAGCTCTAAATGTTTCGAATTTCAGAAGGAAGATGTAATGATTGTTGAGTTGAAAAGTCAAGGACGTACGTTGTTGTCTAGCCTGGATATCCAAGCTCAAAATTTAAGAAAAAACAAAATTTACCTCAACATACAAAGTTCTTAAATTATAGAGCTTGGTCTCCCTAGAGAATGAAAGTGAAAACCCATGTTTCCTAGCCAACCCAGGGCAGCAAAACAGAAATTAATAAAAAGCAGTCTTACAAGATCTAAAACTATTAAAAACATCCAAAGATTACACCAAAGTCCATAAAAAAGTTTGCATGCATTATCATGACCAACCATGTTTTCTTGGAAAATGGACTTGCCTCTGTTTTCTTCTTTTTCATGTTTTCGTGTAACAGAAAGCCCTATCTTCACTAGCAGCTGGAGGACTATCCTATTTTTGCTTTAGAATTGCTCAACACCGTGTAGATTGGCCCTTACGGTTTCAGCAAAGTGAGCGCAAGCAAGCGGACTGCATTCTCTTAAAGAGAATGCAAATCGCTCTAGGGAGACCAGGCTGTAAATCAGAACATAAAATATCTAAAACTAGACTGTGAAATAATTTACAGCCTGGATATCCAGGCTAGTTGTTGTCGAGAAAGAGAATTAGGAGAGAACTTTTATAAAAATCACTCGTCATTTGGTTTAATACAAGACATTATTGCCGACCCAAAAAAATATCAGCGTTTTGATTGGTCGAGAGCATCGAGATATTTGCGATATTTCATATTTCTTTAGTCTGGAAATATGACCGGGTTGACTTTTGGGGGACTGGGTAAGCGGCGGGAGAAAAATCAAAACAAAACAGCCGAAAAGAACTGACCTTCGGAGAAACTGACTTGGGAATCAAAGGGAAAAACGCAACAAAAATATGTTCAGATTAACTTTTACTTTGGAGTTCTTCCATAAAAGACACTAAAATCAAATCTGATGAACTAAGAAATTATAAAACTACTTGACACCACCCAAATATTTTCAACTTTTGGCAAATTTGTCCGTGTGGTAACCAAACAGTTTTTTAACAATGCATACAAAATAACTTGAGATTCTTGAATGTTTGCCAATAAAAATTCTCATAACATAACAAGGGAAGTGTAAGAGAAGATATGACATAGCCTGCATATTGTACCTCCAATTTATTTAGCACAATGTACGCTTTTAGGCCAACCTGACAGTGTTTCATGCAAGACTTGCATATATAATAAAGTTCACAACGTTTTCATACTTTTTCTCCAAATAGGAAAGGTAGTATCTAAAAAAACTAGATTTTGATTTGATTATAAATGATGTTTTTTGCACTTTGTGATCAGCTCCCTGCTGCTTTGATCTCTCAAAGTAATATTTTAATTATTTTACTGATACCACCATACCAACACTAGAACAGACTTAAACAACAATTTTCAGGTACACCTAGCAAATCACAGAAAAAGTCTTTGCCTGTGCCTGCCATGTCACCAGTTGGTAAGATATTATCAGTGCGAGATTGCCTAAACAGCAGTGTCACTCAAACTTTGTTGCTGATTTTAATTTGTGCTGCTGTCAGTGTTAAATTTTTGAACTGTAGTTATTATCACAGTGATGAGAACTGTAAAGTTAGCTTGATGTTGATTGGATATTTCCAGACATTCTCCATGAACAGGTTTTTCTAGTGGTATGTCTTCGCTTTTTTAGAAGCTGCTCAGCGACCAAACAATATAATGGTTAGAGTTAATCAGTTGGAACAGCGCTTGAGAGCTTTTGAAGAGCAGAACAAAAAGGGAAGACAGGATGGTTACTTTCAGACCTACAACCAGGGTAATAATGAGTTTCCTATACTGCTTCTAGCCATTATCATGTGTGTAATTGTGAGTTGTGCACAAAATTACTAGAATCTGATTGGTTTAGAGTAGTCCAATTGTTGTGTAATTAACAATTTATCACTCGTAACAAGGGAAGAGCTACCATAATCTGCACAAGTTCTTTCTTCTTTGTTAATCTTGATTAATCATTAAATTCGCCATTTCGCTAATTGATTGTTTGATACTTGATTATATTAGTTTTATAACTAGTCTATTGAGGAATCAAAACCATTTACATACCATTCAATAAAATATATATATTGTTTATTTTAAATATATTTTCCTTTTATTTAGGAATATGTTAGAGTATGTACCAGAACCTTGATAAATGATCCTTCAAATGATCTGGATTGGGATTTCAACTTTAGGTATTTTATTTCTTTTAAATGTTTCTCTCAGTCTTTTATTAAAACATCCACTCATCTCCAAATCAAATCAACTTCCAACTATTATTGAATGAAAATTAACATATATTTTATAGAGTTAACACTGGGCCAAGTCATGCAACAACAGAAAAGATAAAATTAAATGTGATGGCACTTGATCGAACAATGACAGAAATCGAATTTAGAGGTATAATTTTGTTTTCTTTTTGCACAAACAACTAATGCAAAAGTCACTTCATTCCAGCCAACTTTGTTTATTTTCGGCCAAAAAATCACCCACTTTCCCCATTACCAGCCTCCCTATTTCTTTTCTTTTTTCTTTAAAGGGACCCCTCGCTTAAAAATGATAACAAGACACTCACTTCATAATCATATGAAAAGCAACTTCCCAAAGTATTAGCACGCAAAACTCTTTCTTCGCTCCATAATTACAAATTATAAATTTTGATGTTCACTCAACTTTCAGAAATTTCAAATGGCTTCTGAAGGCCTTCGAATTTTCTCGCGCTCTTGTCGCACCAAGTCGTCGACACAAATGCACCGGAAAATTAGAGTACGAGTGTAGAGGCCAGCTCTGGTTCGAACAGTCTAGAATCCGTGCTCTTCTCCTAAGAAAAACCCTTTGCTTGGAGTCGAGTTGCGGATTAATGGAGAATCGGTATCGGCTTCAGAACTCCCAATGAGCCCTGGTTGTGTTGGTTTCAGTCAGACGGAGACGCCATACTGTTTTCACAGGAATCTTTCGATATCTCTACAGAAACTAGCAGTAAGTTTTGTTCTTTGAATATGTTGTTAGGGGTTTTTGGACCGATATAATTTGTTTTCATAAAGATCACAAACAAGCGAGGGGTCCCTTTAAAGAGTTGGTTTTTCAAAACAATAGGGTAAAACAGGTATAAGAAGCACACTGCAATATTTTTTGTAAATACAAATATACAAATTAAGGGTGAAAACATCTCCTTCCTCCTAACTTGTTTTCTGACCCCCTACCTAAAACAAAATATTGAAATATTCCCAACATATATTAATTACGACCCCGTCATTTTATTGATTTTCTTTTGGAGCACTTAGTTTATTCTACCCCCCCCTACTGTAATTAAGCACAAAATTGTTAGTCAAATATTGTAAAACTTAAAGTTTTTCAAAGCTTTTGCCTTCACGAAGTTAGTCCCTTCCATCCTACTGCCAACCACCCCCGCGAACTGTACTTTACGGAATAAACTAAACTGCAGACCTTCCCCATTAGCCGTCAAAGAGTATTGTAATACTTTGAATACCAACTGGGAATGTTATCACTTTTTTTCGATTATAAGATCATTTATATATTTTTTATATAAATGTACAATGAATATAATGCAATTACAATAGAAATGACTATACTTTTATTTTTTGTTCTAATTTTAGTGGCTGTCAAAACCTATTTCAACTCATCTAAATCATATAAATCCAGGAGATCTGAACAGTTTCTAACTGATACTGCAAAAAATGAAAAATAAACGGTAAGGAAATTAATTACCTTGAAGAATTAATTCTGAAATTGCACAATTTTTCATAATATACAAAATAAGTTCTATATTTTTTTCACAGCCATAATTGTTTAAACTAAAACTTTGAAAAAAAATTGTTTTCTATACAATGACCTGGGCGAATCAAAATTTCCATTATGACTGAAACAGTTATTTCTTGAGCAATGCACTTGGTGTTTGCAATAGGATAATGGTATATTTTCTTTCACTAGAAACTGGTCAACCGAAAGAAAGCTCTCAGAAGGTCGACAACCATTCCAGGTGTAGATAAATTGGTAATTAAAGAAGCACTGAGTTTGGAATTCATGTCTTCAGAAGAAGAGAGAGAGGATGATGAAGATCTCCAACATTTCAAAATAAGGCCGCTTCGAGAAAGGACAAGAAGGTTTGATAAATATTTTGAGGCGTTAGATAAAAGACACTGGCAAAGACTGTCAAAAAAGTCACAAAGGATGACTGTCCAAAGGAAAATGGGCCCCTACAGTTGCAGAGGGCCACCTAATGTTACTGATGCAAATAGTTGGGCAATCAGTACGAACTGATTTTGTAAAGGACGATGAAATTACATTTATATTATTGTTGGAATTTGTTCAACGTTTTTTTGTTAGAACAAGGGAACCTTTGGAATGATATTAAATAGGTAAACCTTCTCATAATGATGGAAAGGAAACTGCATTAATGTATTATCAAGCTAGTGTCTTGTGTACGTTTACTTATATTAGAAACTAAGGGAAATTATTCTTTAAGAACTGATGTTTTTCTCCGGTTTCAATATTTATCGCCATGATTACCATTTCTCTGACTCTTTTGTTCAAAGGAAAAGTTACAGCTAATTTTCTTCTGTTTTTTTACTTTATTTGGACGTAAATTCATTTGTCATCTCTTCATAGTTTTAAATTTACTTTACTTTAGTATATTAGATTTACTGTTTTACTTTTACTATTTTATTTCCTATTTTATTTTCTTATTTTATTGTGGAGCAGGTCCTTCATCATTTCGTATATTTTTTTTATATACAGTAAGCAGGGGCGTATCTAGGATTGTTAGGATACCCTGCAAATAAGATACAGCTATACATGAACCAGAGATAAAGAACTAAAATTCATTTCATTTAAACACAAAATGAAGCTGGTAAACCTAAGATAGTTTTTTGGGTTAAAGAGTTTTAAAAACCAAAAAAGAGTGGCCTCTAAAATATGTAAAACATGAAGGAAAGAGAAAGGAGGTGTAAAACATTGGCAATTCATTATACCAATGGCAAAAATCATAACTATCATGAATTTTTTTAAGAACTTTTTGAACTTTACACAAAAAAGTGAAAAATGATAGCAAAATAATACAATAGCACACAAAAGATTATAAATTATACAAAAATCTTTATCTGATCGTGATAATAGCATTAACAATAATAATAATATTTACCAAACTGTCTAAAACTTTTTAATATATAATTTTTGATTCTTATTATGTCAAATTTATTCATCTTATTGCTGACTTAATAATTTCAAGCAGATTAATAATAATAGCCTTTTGCCATTTCAAATGAAAATTTAGAGAAAAAGAGCAAAACTATTTTATTCATTCAAGAAAAGAGTATTTCATTAGAAAATTGATTAATGTGATGCATTAAAGTATCTAAAATTAGAATTTGTACCGAAGCTGAAATCTCCGAATCTCTATAGTTGGTTCATCTTGAAATTGAAGTCTAGCCCCATTCTGGTGTCTCGAACAATAAAACAAACCATATGTCATCAGAAACTCATTTATTCATTATGTACATAATGCAGCATGGTTTTGTTTGGTATCAAAATTCAGTTGTTTTGTTATAATATTTCACTATTTAATAGTCTTGGAAAGCTTGAAGTTTGGTGACATTACCATTCAATTTTAAATATTTTCTTTGATTATCATTATTATTTTTGATATATGAATGATTTTTCGAAAATACAATTAATTGTGCGTCAAAAAGCAACAGCCATGGCCAGGGGTTGAACCTGAATCCTCTTATCATCAAGATTAGGACTAGAATATTAATCTACCATGACAAAGATGATTGATTACACCAAAAATGACTTTGAAGAGATTTACTTTGGCAAAAGATTCTTTTAAAGATTTGTATTGTGCATATTGGCCAATTAGGACATGACTTCATCAATGAGTGTTTTTTGAAAACAATTTTAAAGTACCACCCTTTGTACTATCCAGCAGTACATGACACCCATGACACTTTGTACGGCGGTGGGTTTATTCGTCAAACTTGCCTTATAGAAAGAAATTTTGACGAATTTGACGATAAAACCATAAGATTTTTTTAATTTTCTTATTTCATCATTTCATTTTACTTTAGGGTTACACATATAACAAACAAAATAAATTTGACCTATAACACTAGAAGCTTACATTATTATAGCCTTGGTCTTGTTGACCATATTCCTTACATGGATTACCATTTTCTATGTAAAGGAAATGTAAAGTTCAATTCTTTTATCAGACTTTTATATATTCTCATCTCACCTATGGTACATGGTTGGTATCTGAAGACTTGATTTTCCCCGAATTCGAATTCTTTCCTAAAAATAAATTGAATTTTATTTTAGAAATTCTAACCAATTTGGTACTTTTTCATTTTAATTGCTAGGGGGGGGGCTTGCTGGGTTTATTTTTATTTCACTGGTGATAAAACTTCTCACGGAACAAATATGATTGACTTTGTTTTTTGTTTGGAAGCTTTACAGTTTGGCCTGGTTTGATTTTTTTTACAATCAAAGTTTTTGATAAAGTGCTAATAATGATAAAGATAATATAAACTAAAACTAATCTTCCCTGATACACTACAGAAACAAAACACGAGAGCTTGCTATTTATGTATTATCTGAGGCTCTCTAGGGATTAAAAAAGCTTATATCTGGTATTAGGACAAAATTTTGAAAATTCATATCATTTGTCTAAATTTTGAAAAACTTTCAAGGAAATAAATCTAAATTGATTTATTTTTTGGATTATAGAGCCTTCAAATATGAAAATGGATCATTATCAAGCTAAAGTGTAAAAATGCTAATACAATATCAACAATGTCAAAAGATAAATCTATAAAAAGTGAATAAATGTAAGGTTTTGTCAAAATAGAAATGTCCATGATGTGTTATGGATATGGAACAAAAGAGTTCCAGAATAGCTTGAGGTTTGACAATACTTCCTTCCAAAACGATGGACAAAAGTCGATTTTTTCTAGATGAAAACTTCTGTTTGCAATTTTGAAAATAAAAAATAACCAAAATATCGATTTGTCACAGCCATCCGTCCTTGGATCTGGAAAAAGTAAGGACTTGTAGTTTTTAATTTTGACCCATTCCGATTTTCTAAGTGCTTTAAGTACGTTCTCCATGATAATGCTCTAGTTAAAGGAACACTTAATGGATCTTCATCAGATATTTTCAAAGACTCCATTCTTGTGTAGATTTTCTTAAAATTGGACGCTGTTATTCTTCCTTTTCTTTGTTCGAACCAGAACTTTGAATTACTTTATGACACATTTTTTTTCATAAACTTTTGTTATTTGGTCATCAGTCAACGAAATAGCTTGGAGATATTTCTTATGGTCATAACAATTGTTATCTTTGAATATTTTGGCATGTTCCTTTAGAGATGGGATTTCCGAATTTTGAGTTTCTTCTTTGTTGACAATAATGGGTTTTCCTTCCATCATCTGAATAAAACAGCTGTCAGGGTTTACATCTTTGAATGAGTCATAAAACATTTTTCTAATTTTTTTTCGGGTCGGAAACAAGTTGTGTGTTAGTGATACTACTGCTCATGAGCATATATTTCAATTTTCTTTCTTACTATCCTCTTTTGTTTTTGAGATTGCAAGTTTACTATAATTGTCTTGTCTGAATACAAAAGAAGAGAGTTTTCCTGGTTTGATTGTTTTTTTCTTTGACGAAGCAGGTTCCATATATTTACTGCGAACTGAAGTACATGTTTTTCTGGTTTCCCCCAAGAGGTTTGCAATTTCAAGACGAAACAATAGTCCAGCAACATGATTACAGCTTCCTTAAAATAAAATTGATGAATAAGCAAATAAATAAGTAATTAAGTAAGTAACTTTTTACTTACCACTTTAAAACATTTCAAAAATTGATACACAAGGCAGTATCGACAAAAATAAAAGAATCAAAACATGCAACCACCTACTGTATGTGCCAAAAAAGTTTTTAACGGTATAAAAATTATTTGTAAATGCCAGTGGCCAGGAATTGAACCTGGATCCTCTCATCATCTGGACTAGTACAGTAATCTACCATAATCTACAAAGATAATTGATTAAACCAAAAACAATGCTGTCAAAATGCTCTGTGTACACTTTTAGACTTTTAGCTAAAAAAGTTATTAGAACAATCTCGGTTCCAATAATTTTTCAATGCTTTCAGTTTAATTTAGAAAGTATCAAAAGTTTTACCTAACAGGCTTGCTGTACAGGTACAATATACTCTAAAAATTTGTCATCAATCTCGTTGTCTCTGTCCTTCTGCTGTATTATGGCCCACACATCATATTGTTTCATGGAAACTCGTTGCGATGGTAAACATTTACATCTCATCACACGAACATTAGGATTCTGTTTTGGAAATGTGATTTGAAGTTCTCCGAGAAATTCATCACTGTAATAGCGATATGCCTTTCCTTCTTTGTACTCGCATTCCAAACGTTGTCATAAATTGTCATTCCCGAGAACTTGCGAAAAATATTTAGAAATGTCCATAAAGTATGTTTTTGGCCACTTATGGATTGCATCTTTTTCGTTAAGCCATTCGTTATGTGGAATAGAAAATGGATCATCTACAGACAAAGTTGTAAATTTCTTTGTATATTCTTCAGTATTAGCTCTTTCCTGATGCTCCAATTCTGGGTCGATTGGTATATTCTCTTCGGCTACAGCAAGAGCTCTGATGGAATTAAAGGGATGGAAAAAGTGATTTTGCCTTGTTCAGACATAAAAAGCCACTATTTGTACCTTCTTGTTGACCACGTGGTCAGATATTTCAAATTAGAAGCTTGAAAAATGAACAGTTAACCAGTCATCAAGTTGGCCTTTTATCCATTACTTAATACTACTTCACGTACTTTATTGGGAAAATAACATTACAAACTGATGATGCATGACAGTCAGCCATCTGAAAATCATTTAACTTGAATGATATAAAAGAATATGAACTGCAAAAACAGCCACAGACAGACAGGCAGAGAGAGAGAGAAAGAACATACATAATATGCTTTGATTAATCTTTACCTTGCAATAAGTGTGTCAATAGAACCAGTTGTTGATTTTTTTCGAATTGAAAGGAAACTTTTTAAAGCAGTTAGAGAATACAAACGAAATTCTTCGATTGAAATTTTCTATTTTCTAGAGCCAAATGGCTGTCACTTCAAACTTTCACTTCCCGGAATAGTTTGAATACACTTTGCTCAAAAACTCAGAAAAGTAAACATCGGATGGTACGCTTAGGATGGTACAGGCTACTCGAATTTTTTTTCGTGATTTTTCACAAGATTCCGCTAATAGGAAATTCGTGTATTAACTTTTATTTCATCCCCACTCGGAAATCAATATCTTAAATATGCACTCCAAAACCGCCCACACTGGATTTTTTAACTTTGGAGGAATGAAATTTTTTTCCGCATTGGGATTTCAATAGGGATTTTTATCCCCACTGAAGAAAAAAAGTTCCACCGGGGCTGAAGATAGGGGTGTAAAAAAGTTAAGAACATCCCAAGGCATCAAAAGTTTTGAATGTTCTTATAAAAAAAACTTGAGTGGGGAGTAACACTGGAAAATTAAAGCATGCTTTATTTCACTGTCATGGAAACAAATTATTAAAGCAGAAAATTTTTATGTGACCGCTTCTGCTCCTTGCTTTGTTTATTTCTATTGAATTTGTACGCATTTTTGACCGGTTAGCAGTCTTTTTTGATCGAATATCTACTATTCTGACCAATAAGTGTTAAGAAAATTTGAAAATAAATTTCAGTTGGACCAAAACATTAGCGTTACAGTATAGGAAAATTCTTCTGGATAGACCAAAGTCAGAATTTCTAAAATGGCACTCACTTATTTCCCATCCAAAACGCCAGCGCGTAATTTTCATACAAACTCCGGATTGAAACTAAAATCCATCGCGAGATTTCAAAAAGCGTAGTCCTCTGAAAACAAAGAAACCACTAGATACAATACGTCGTCATGGTTACGGCGCGTTCTATGCGCATGGGAAAAAAGTGGTTCAAATTCTCTTGCCTGACAAGGGTTAAAAATTCGCCTCTAGCCCTTCGGTCTTGAAACTCAATGTTCCTTAAATTTACCTATGAAAACTTCTTTTGTTTTTAATAATTTTGTTCAGAAAATTTGTACTTTGTTAAAGAACTTTATTGTGAGCGAAGCACGCGGAAAAATTGTATGATTTTAAAAGTTATTTCACCAAAGTTTGTTTCGGAGCGCAATGGCGGGGATCAAACTTCGTGCATTTGGATGTCTTCCACAAAATCCGCAAAATTATGTCCCAATGAAAATTTGAGTAGGCCTTATCCGTGAAATATTTCTAAACAAAACAGTTGTATGTTAATTCTTAATTTCTTAATAAACAAAATTCAATAAATGTTGGATAAATACTTTTTGAATAATTCTGACATCAAACAAGTGCCAACAATACGCATTTCATCGTCCAACATGCATCATTTGACAATAAAGGCAACGAAATCGGGAGAATATTGTCACACAATAGTGCCGTGAAATCAAGTCCCCGCGACAACTTTTGAATTTCACGGATGGGCCCATAAACGCAAGATTTAATCCCCACGAAAGTTTATTCCATTAAAGTATGATCTTTGATACCGATAATTGACCAAAAATACAGAAATAGTGACATAATATTAAAAGGTCTTTTATCGATACGGAGATGGTCTTAATACCGATTACTAATCAAATTTCCCCTAACCCTTTTAATCCTAGGTTCTTAGAGGCGGTTCAGAACTAGGGGGACAACCCATTAGTTAGTGGGTCTTTTTGGATTAAATTTGGTACACGAGATCCTTTGTCATGTAAGGTAAATTTTAACAAAACAATTTTTGACGACGTCACTCATCATGCTCAAAGTGAGCAAAAACCGAAAATTTTCCTTTGTTCTTCTAAATAGCTATTGTAGTTCAAAATGCTTATTTTATCCTAAATATTCAATAAATCACTGTTTAAACGATATATTTGACATAAAAAAATTGTATTGGGAATGTGTCACTTTTTGTGACACCTTGCTGTCAGAATTGTCATCATATTGAAGGTGGGAAGATTTTTATTTTGAAGCTAAAAGTTAGGAATTTACAGAAAATTTCACCCCAAATGCTCTATTATGTCATCAGAATCTACCATTAGTTTCACCCCCTAACAGAAACAGCCCTCCCCATAGGATGAATAGGGCTAATGCCGAGTTACTGATCTAAAAAAGACCAATAGCGATGTACCAAAATCCCGTCTTTGACCATTTTCACGCAGTATTTACTGGCACAAACTAAAAATTGCAAGAAAAACATCGATAAAGACCACAAAAAAAATCCGGACTTTTTTGATTTCAAACAATCCTTAAAATAAATTCGGCAAGTCAGAAAGTGGTCATGTATTTCTAAACTCTTTGATTTGCTCCCTCTCCACTTTTGTCAAGTCGTCGGTGATACTTAATTTCGCGTACTTCTCGTGTTGTTTCAATTCAGTCAACTTCTTCATGAATCTGTCTTTGTTATGACTGTCTTTGAATGCAACTTTGATTGAGCAGATAACTTTAGATTCTTTTCCAACACGAGAGACGTAGGTTGGTCGATTCCTTAAATTAACGTCATTCAGAAGCTTAGTAACGAAGTCGATGTGTTCTTTACTTTCATTTTCACTTACCCCAGGGATAATAAATGCTATTTGCGTCTGTCGATAGATTTCTTTGAGCTTCAATTTGTTCCTCAATTTTCTCCCTTCGTTGTAGCTGTTTCATGCTATTTACGCTTAATTGATCAGTCGCTTCAGCAAAACTTTTCTTTCGTGGTTCTGTTGCGGTTTGAATTTTTGGAGTCTTGTTATTCAACGTCTCTTCTATCTCGGCTCTTACTTTTGTTTCTAGCGTGGAAAACTGGCTCTGTATTAGATTGGTAACTTGATTTTTATCCTTGATGTATTCCTGACATCTTGCCTGTAAATCTTTGACCATAGTGTTTAGTCTTTTTTCGCTCTCACTTTTGACTTTCATTATGCTTTCGCACGCTTCAATTTCTTTACAGCTGTGCGTGCAGCTTTTAATTCTTTCCGCTTGGTTATGAACTTTTCTACCGAGGTCTTTTGCCGGAGAGCAACATACACACGTATTTTCGGTAACCTTTATTTAAAAACATATTTAACTGGTAAGGTGGTAGTCCAGTGCAGGCATAATGTAGTGTTCGTTAGCATTTATGACATTGAATTCTCATTTTGTCATCATCTTTTCGCATCTTTTATACACTTATGTTCGTTTATTTATTTTTCACACTCGCATCTTCATCAGGGATCAGGATTTTGCCAGGTGATGTCATTTTTGGCTGTTTTTTCCATATTTTTGAAATTTTATTGAAAATTCTTTTAATTTTGAAAAAAAAAAAGAAGAGCACAACCGTTCTGTTTAACGTCAAATTTTGACGTTTAGCTCAAAATGAATCAACTATTCAAAAGGCTGAAGAAGAGGAAATGAATATCTCAACAGACTCGGACTCGGAATTACCGGAATTTCCACAACTTTATTCACCAGCTACATTATACCTAGAAGAGCAAGTAGATGAGCAAAACGAGATTCTAAAATCAATCGTTTCAACAAAAGAAGGTTCCAAGGATAATGTGGGATGATGTAGCACTGGAAATCATTTCGAAAATCTCTTTTGATATAGATGGTTTAAAGAAATACTATGTAAAGAGCTCTACTGGAAACTTATCAGGTAAACTAAAGGATGGAGGAAATTGGCATCGTGATTCTCGAACCACTTGGAGCGGGTACAAGTCTGTTCGGTACCGGGAATGCAATGGTGGACNATTACTGTCTCAATTGGCTTTCTGGTGTGTAGAATGCCTGGGTCTATCAAAATTTCTAATTAGCAGAATTATTTTAGCTACTAACAAAAGATTTGTAAAGTTTAAAAAATATCAAGTGAATGATATCTTAGACGATATTCTTGGAATTCATGGAGAATTCAAAAGTTGCCCTGACTTGCCCGGATAACCTAATTTGATAAAATATGCCTCTATACAAGACATTGAAGGACTTCATCTTCAACTTAGGTGCCCGAATCTGATGTTTATAGCCTAGGGCTCCTAAAAAACCTCAAATTATAAGTTGGTTTAAAGTTTTGAGGTCTGTAAAAAAACTTTTTGGTGATTTTTTCGAAAAATTCTCAAAAAAATTTGAAAAATTCGAAATTCTGGTCTGTAAAATGTACTGTAGTCAAAATATTTTTTTTGAAAATTTGCATATGAAATAAATAGGTATATACCAAGATATACCAAGATTTATTGGACAATAAGAAAATCACCGCGAAACTACATGAAAAGCTTAGACCTACAGGTAGTCAGCCACCCAGATTATATGGTTTAGCCAAGGTACATAAAGATGATATACCTCTACGCCCAGTATTGTCAATGCCAGGCTCAGCGTATTACAAAATCGCCAAAAAGACTGCAGATTGGTTAAAAGTCGTCCCTGAGTGCAACATCAACACCTCATCTCAAAGCATTTCGTCGGGTCTGAGTGAAATTGAACTACCCGAAGGTCACGAAATCATAAGTTTTGATATTGTGTCTCTTTACACTAATGTACCGGTCAATGAAGCTATCGATGATTGTACCGAATTATTATTCTCTGGTAGATACGAAAAACCTCCCGTTGATAAAGAAACATTTAGAGAGATGCTAAATATTTGTATGCGATTATCATGCTCACACACAACGGTTACTATCAACAACAATGGGTTGGGCGAGGGTAGTCCCCCTGCACCGATTTGCTAATGGTTGGCTCAGCAAGTTCGACCCTACAATCAAAGAGAAGCAATGATCTATGACGTTATGTTGAGATGAATCCTTATGGATATCTTGAAACTAGTGCCACTAACAAAGTTGAAAGCTCAACTCGCTACATGTTTCATTAAGGTTCACAGAAGAAAGAGAACATAACGGTAACATTCCTTTTCTTGACATGTTGATTCAACGTAACGCGCGAAAACTGTCTTCTACCTGGTACACAAAAAGAACTGATACAGGTTTAATGATGAATTTTCAGCACTGCTCCAGTTAGTACAAAAAGCTGTTGTTTCGGGAATGATTCACCGTATTACCGGGCATGTAGCTCTTGGAAATCTTTCACGAGAGTTTAGAAAAAGCCAAAAAATTGATAAACAATCAATATCCTCGATCTTTTTATGATCCTATCATGAAAAGCCGCTCAATAAAATCATCGAAAAACCAAAAAGAAGAGATGAAAGGATCTCACAAGTTCTATATTCAATACCGTGGAAAAGTTTTCTGATAAATTCGAAAAAATCGCTAAGGCAATTAAATGCAACCATGCAAATTGTTTTACCACACAATTAAAAACGATCCTACCTTCATTAAAACCAAGGTCGAAAAGCATCTACGAAGCAGTGTAGTTTATCTCTTAAATGTCCGCGATGTCACTCGCGCTATGTCGGACAAACCGTTCCATCTGATTACACGCTTTGAGCACACAGGAGTCAGTGGGAAAAAAATATCATTGATTGTGGAGAGATATCCCTTAGGATTTCTCATAATTGGTATGTCATCAAAGAATGAACAACACTTAATGACACTGGAAGCTTTGTTTATTAAAGACTTAAAACCTGAATTGAACACAAAGGACGAATACAAAAGCCGCACGTTAGTGCTAAAAATATTTTCTTTTATTCATTTTAATTTTCGTTTCGCTTTATGTATTGGTTTCTAATTTTTTGATTTCTCGATTTTTTACACATGTTTTTAGTATTTATGGGAAGGTTGTTGTATGAGGATGCTTTTTACGAAGTTGTATATGTTTTGAATTTTCTACTGTTTTTAAACTGTTTTTATATTTGTTTTTAGATATTAAATCTGATGATGGGAAGAATCTCCCGAAATATATTATGAAAATAAAAATAAAATTGTTGGTCACACCCTTTTCAATATACCAAGATAATTGTAAAGTTTCAGCACCATTGAGTAAATAGTTCAAAAGATATTAAAGTTTTCAGTGACCTACCCCAGGCACAAAAATTTGTTTTTGAACTGTCACTCTCCTTCAAAGGACCCCCTGTGGAACCCAAACGGGACCGATTTGGCCTGTAAACCCCTCGGATTCGTTAATACTACATGTTGGAGTCCTCAAAAATCAATAAGGTAATTTTTCTATCGAAAGGTGGCGCGACCGTGAGTCATCGCCTGGTCTAAAATGTCCTAGGTGGAAAATTTCCATTATTTAAAAAAACCGTAAAAATATAGTGAGTGGGCGCTTTTTAACCAATTAGGTGCACTCACATGCAGGGAGAAATATCCCTGTAGGCATGTTAGTTGGATCAGACCGTAAACCAGAAAAATAATCTTAAAAAAACTAAACGGTGAAAGAGTTTGAAAAATCAAGCCGCGAATCAAGCAACCCACCGTTTAATGCGACAGATCCAGAAATTTATTTAATATGTGTAGAATCATGAAAAAAGTCCCAATCTTGTTCAAATTTACACACGAGCTGCATTTTAGTCTCCATTAACATAATTTCAAAATCAGCTTACTTGAAATAATTGTGTGTCGAGTTTGAAAAATCAAGCCACCAATCGTCAAACGAGACAGATCCAGAAATAACCATTTTCACGCGTCGTAGCATCATGGAAAAAGTTCCAATCTTGTTCCAATTTAAACATGAGCTCCATTTTAGTGTCCATTACCAAATTCCAGAATCAGTTTACTTTAAACAATTATGTGTTGAGTTTGAAAATCATACCGTGAAGTCGGGTAACTTTGCATCAGCACTCAAATTTCATAACAAATGAACTACGCAGCTCCACTCGTAGCTCTATTCTACCATTTTTGTTTTGATTTAACTTTGTATTTTAATGACCAGACAGGTCATTCATTTGAGGGTATGCATGTTTGCCTCCACTGATGCAAGTTTTACCCGACTTCATGGTACCACGACCACGTCCCACTGTCACTGACCGTTGTTTTGTTAACAGCAGTCAGGACCTCATTTCACTTTATCGATATTACGCAAACGGCAGTGTGTGCTAAATAATCTTGGTTTCGCTTTCGATTTCAAGCAAAGGTCTTAGCAACAGGGCGCGCGTACATAGCAACGGGGCTGGGTAGAAAAATCTAAACATAGAATTCAAAAAAAATAGCGATCATCGTATAAAGCACTAAAAAATACCCCCTTTCTATGTTTAGTTTGTTCTACCTTGGATTATAACTGAAAATATCTTCAAAAAAACCTTCGTCCGCTATCAGCCGCGCGGTAATCTTTGCCCGCTTCAATTCTTAGATAATGAATAAGAGATGTGCGCTTAGCTAAGCCGTGCTCGCGGGCGATAAATTTATGTTTACTTATCTTGTATATTTAAGTGGTATTTATCTAATGAAAGGATGTTGACAAAATATGCACGGAGCTGAAATAATAGCACGGTGATTATGAATCATTAAATATGTCAATGTGATCACGCCCGTTAAAGAAAATAATTCGTAGATAGTCCTTTTATCTTGAAATTTAGAAATACGAGCAAAAAAGATCAAATTTAATATTTGTTTCCTATCTAGATTATATTAGCGTTAGAATACGGTAAATTTTCACGAAAAATATTTCGCGATGGCGGTACGCCCAATCGCGCCCACGGGAAAGTTCCAATTTTTAATTATCGGGAAATCGGGGAAACCGGTTCACCACGTGGATAAAAAACGTACGGAATGAAACCTGATAGAAGGTTTTCAACCAGATTTATTCAGATAAAGCTATAAGAGGTTCATTACTTTTGGATTTTAAAACCTACATAAGCAAAAACGAAAGTTGTTGTGAAGGAAAGAGTAAACGCGCAAGACAGAAGGTTTGGTTGTGTTGATCAGGTATGTTTTTATTCTATCCGAACTAATGTTAAAAGCCTTAAAAAAGTCCAAAGAGGTCCTGACTGAGCAGCGACAGATCCAGAAGTGACTGTTTTCTTGTGTAGCATCAAGAAAAATGTTCCAATCTTATTCAATTTTACACATCAGCTGCATTTCAGTTTATTAATTTCGCTTAGCGATAAGTATTACGATAGCCTTTCTGCGGCGGCGGCGGGGAGAATTTTTTTGGGGCGAAGATTATGGCGTTGGCGTTTGACCCGGGCGTTCTCTGGTTAGTTGGTTCGGTATACTATGGAGATAATCATAAGTCGCGTTTTTTTTTGCTCGAATATTAATTCCACAAATTTAAGCATATAACTGTTTGTTTTTTTATTTATTTTCTTATAAGCATATACTTTATAAGAATCAACTCAATAACTCTTGATAGACGGTGATATACCTTTCGGTAATTAGTTCTTACAAAGTAAACAAGGGACAGCAAACAATATGAGCATATTTATTTTTCTTATAAACATATACTTTATAAGAATCAACTCAATAACTCTTGATAGACGGTGATATACCTTTCGGTAATTAATTCTTACAAAGTAAACAAGGGATGGTGTAAAGTATGAGCATTTTTACTTTTCTTGTAAGCATATACTTTATAAGAATCAAATAAATAACTCTTGATAGACGGTGAGATACCTTTTGGTAATTAGTTCTTACAAAGTAAACAAGGAACGGCGCACAATGTGAGCATATTTATTTTTTATAAGCATATACTTTGTAAGAGTTCTTAAAAATTAAACAGCAATTGTTCTTAAATTGGTCTTATTTTTTTAGTGATTTTAAGTGTTCTTGTTCTTGTAAAATTGTTTCATCAAGGCTCGATGTAAAGTAGATTTCAGATTAGCTTTAATCTCTACTTCTTCTTTTTCCCATGCAGTTCAAATTCTAAGCGAAATTTTCGACTTCAAGTCGTCTTGTTTATTTCTATATCAGAATCCATTAATAGCTATTTCCTAAAAATAAAGTCTTTTTGAAAACAAGAAACTAAAAATGAAAGTGATTTTAAGGTAGAATTTTCACTCAAAAAACTTTATGAAAACTTAATTAAAGACTATA
This sequence comes from Clytia hemisphaerica, assembly GCF_902728285.1. Lineage (NCBI taxonomy): Eukaryota > Metazoa > Cnidaria > Hydrozoa > Leptothecata > Clytiidae > Clytia > Clytia hemisphaerica. The sequence continues at coordinate 303,780 of NW_027104216.1, read as the reverse complement.
AGATATGGCAGAATGTTGAAAAAGGTTTATAAAGAAAAATCATTACAAAATTTCTTTGGTTTGAAAGTCTCTTGACCACTACATAAAGCAAAGAAAATGTTCAAGAAAGTATGAATCAACCTCCTCGCTTCGACCGCCATCTTGTTTCGTTTAGAAAATTGTTTTGAAGGAGCGCGGAATCAGAAAATATATCTTTTATAGCCAGTATCCGACTTTAGCAAGCTTTTCCCTTTCCAGACGGCAAAATTAAAAAGTGTTTTACTGGTTTTAATCGCCGTTTCTACCAAAACGGACGGACAGACAGCGGACAACGGAGGACGGATCGGAAAGTTGCAAATGAAAGGCCCTATCGCTAGCGCTGGGCCGATGATTTAATTAAAAACCTCATTTACCGATTTTGTGCTTAATTGTAGGGGTAGCTCATGTTCCATTTTTTTGATTTTTTCAACCCCAAAATCACTTTATGATAATTGGGACCCCCAAGTTTATGACTTTTGTCAAAAACCTTCATTTTCCTCGGGAAAATCACTAAAAGCACTCCAATATCCTTGAATTATGACCCCCCCCCCATTTTAGGATTTTTCTGCCGGAGTGCGTCAACACCCTGCTTGTTCTAACTCCAATCAAGAAGTTTGCAGAACAGAGCACTATCAATATGCTTTTTGTGCACCATTGACACTCTCTATTTACTGATTGAATAATTATCATACTTACACTAAACCTTTCAACACACAAAAGCTAAAAACATTTGGATAATTTAAGTTTTTGTAACTTAAGTGCGTTGGAAAATTGGGCATAAGTATGAAAAGTTTTTCCTGGACAAAAATTAGTTTCTCCTGTCATTTTGTATACAAATTATTCATTGCGTATTACAGGAATACAACCTAAAATTTTAAATAAATTTATCATGCTGCGTATGCAAAAAATCTGCACCGTTGTTGCACATTAATTCAGGAGCGTCAGGAGAATGCTTAGTGCCCCAACATAAAGAAACTCTGCTCTATATATCAAATAATCACTCAATACAATACGTTAACGCACATTATCAAATTGAAATTTGTTGGTTTTGGGGTAGCGTTAGTCATTTTGTGTTTAAAATCTTGAGTTGAAAATTCTTGATTTGAAAGTTTTGAGTATTTTAAAATTCTTGGGATTTTATTTACATTCCAATTTTATTATCTCAATTTTTTTATTTTAGATGTCTATTGTGTTATTGAATTTTAATATCTATTGTTATTGTTATCTATATTATATTATATAATAGTGTTATTGTTTTAAAAAATGCTAATTTTATCTCGTTGGCTAGAGTTTCTTCTTGTGTGTCACGTGTTAATATAACAAGTTTTTATTGGTTGATACGTTTTTTGTTTGAAGTTGTATGGTGGTGTGGGTATTTGTTTTTTGGAGTTTGAATGGTGGTGGTGGTGAGTGTATATCTTTTGTTTTTAAATTCATTTGATTTTTTGATTACATTGGCTTAGGTTATTTCAATATATCACGTGGTAGTTTCTTTTCATTTTGGCATTGGTTAAGATGTTATTGTTTCGGTTGATTAAGATGTTATTGTTTCATTTTAATCTATTTCATTGGTTGAAATTTCTTGATGTGTCATGTGATTATTTTCTTAGTTTTGATTGGCTAATACACGTTTTTTTTTTTATTAGAACCTAGTTTATAAGAACATATAGGCTGAAATTCGTCGAAAAATTAAGAACATCTTAAGAACATACCCAGCCTCGGTTTGGAAAAAAATGACAAGAAACTACAATTTTTTCCTCTTTTTAAGCAGTTTTAACCGAATTTAGGGGTAGATCTTCAAAAGTTAAGAGTCAAATATTGTCCGAATTTTGCCAAATTTAAGTGCTCTTTATTTTGTATCATATTGTCGATTTAGAGTAGTCTGAAAAATTAAGAACGCATTTAAGAACATTTTAGGCTAAAAATTGCTAAAAAAATAAGCACATCCAGGCTCAGCCAAATTTTAGGTGTTCTAATAAAAAAAAAAACGTGTAAGTTTCGGCTTTTTTATACACGTGGGTGGTTGTTTTTTGTACGTTATTTTAATGTCGTGTTTGAATGTGTTGATGTTTCGTAATTCAGTGAGAGCGCGTTGTTTTTTATTTTTTATTATCTAAGGAATGATTTAAAATTTCACATGTTTTCGTTAAAAGTTTTTCCTTGATTTCGTCATGATGTTTTCAAATAAATGGTTCAAAAATTTTGCATCTTGATGTTAGAATTTTATTTTCATATGTCTCATGTGTCCATTTTAATTATAATTGGTGCTTGATTGCTTGGGATTTGATTTTCAATTGGTAATTAGTGATTGGTGGCTAATTAATATTAAGTAAATAAATTCTTGTTTGGGATTTATTTTGAATTTATTTGTTTTTTCCTTGCGTCGAGATGAATAGGTTCTAATGAAATTTTAGTCATATGGAAGTCAAAATAATATTGTTTTGTTTATATTCTTTATTTTCTTGGTTAATTTATTCATTGATTTTAGAGTATTTTCCTTTTGATATGGATTTGTGGATAATAAATTGTGGTTTTATTTATTGTAAAAATAGGAGTGCATTTTTTTCTTTGTGTCGAGGTGAATATATTCTAATAAAATTTGTCATTTGAAAGTCAATGAAGCATTTATTGTTTTGTTTAATTTCTTGGTTAATTTTAAATATATGTGTATTTATTTATTAATTTTAGAGTCTTTTTCATTTTCCTTTTTTTATATATATATATTTGTGGATAATAAAATGCGGTTTTATTGTAAGAATAGGAGTGGATTTTTTTCTTTGTGTCGAGGTGAATATATTCTAATAAAATTTGTCATTTGAAAGTCAACGGAACATTTATTGTTTTGTTTAGTTTCTTGGTTAATTTTATATATATTTATTCATTAATTTTACAGTTTTTTTCTTTTGATATAGTTTATAGTAGATAATAAATTGTGATTTTATTGAAAGAATAGGAGTGGATTTTTTGAACGCTTGGTATGTTTTTTAAAACTTTATAAGCATTTAGTTTTATTGGTTGTTTTCTTTAGAGGTTGTTTATTTTTGTTGTGATCTGGTTTGCGATAAAATAATTTCTATTGATTTTTTGTTAATTTGGTAATAGGATTTGGTGTACATGTTTTTTATATAAAATTTGATTAATTAGTGGTCTGTTTCTGTAAGTAATTGAATGATTAATTTTGGAGTTAAGGGTTTATTTTGTGATGAAAATTTTATCTTAAATCTTTGATTAATTAGCGGTCTATTTCTGTTGATGTTTTGTAGATTAGCTAATAAGATTTTGTATACATGTTTCTTATAGAAAAAATTGATTAATTGGTGATCTAATTCTCTAATTAAAAGAATAAGTTATTTTGGATTTCGGGTGTTGTTTATTTTTTGATTTTATTTTTGGATTAAAAGATTTTCATTGAATTTTTTAGGTTGTTTGGGTAAATAGACCTTTTCATAAATTACGAACATCACTTGCCTCGTATTCAAACAATTACCATGGTGATTATGTCCCTTGAGACATGAAATAATTGTTTGTGAATGGGAAGTAGTTTTAATTAAATCCGCAGGGAGTTAATCACCTTGGTGATAATTTCAAAACGAGGCAACTGATGGTTGTGACGTAATTTATGAAAAGGTCTATTGGCGGTCTATTTTCGTAATTGACTGAATAATAACGTTTTAAATAAGATAGATTTGTGATGTCGTCATTATGTAATTATATTATTTTGTGAATCATAAAATTTGATTTCGTGGTTCGAGATTATTAAATTCACTGTGTGGTTGTGGATATTTCGCTTTAAGAGAGAGGTATAGTTTCAATTGAATACACGCTTTTTTTTTATAAGAAAACACTTTATAAAAATGTCCATGATGAAAATGGCCAAAAAATTAAGAATACCACCATCATGGAATTTTGAGATGTATGTACTAAATGTTAAATCTAGTCTGAATTAGGATCCTAACCTAAGAATACTGTAAGAATATTTTAGGATGATTTTCCCAAAAAAGTTAAGAATATCCATGATGAAATGGATTTACACCATTCTTATAAAAAAAGCGTGTATAGCAAGATAGTTCAAGTATAAATGTACAACATATTATGCCTATATATAGTATGACGTATGACGGGTAACTCTAATTATACCTTTGGAAATATTCCAAAAAATAAAACATGAAATTGTATATAGGTTGGTGCGCTGCTTTCACAGCATGCTATCATAGTGGTCACCAGTTCTTTGATCTAATTTGCAAATTAGACCGATTTTGACCAAATTTCGATCTTTTCGTGGATGGTTTGACGTTGCCCCCAAATTTGGGCTGCATAATAGGCGTGACATTGGAAGAGAGAAAAGTACAATGATATTAATGTTTTCTTGTCGACATAATGCCGAAGTTTACTTGGAGCTCCATTAGCTCGTTTTAATTTATTACAGACCTCATTGTTCTTATAAAAAAATTGTATTACATGTACATCTTGTTTTGTCATTTTCATACTTTCTAAATTATTTTTAAATTTCTTCCTTGAGTTTTCTAATCAAATAGACATACATATCCTTAATGTGTGAAATCAAGTGCGTATTACTCAGTTCTCTCAAAGTTAGCGAGTTGGTTGGAGATTGGACACTGGCTGTGTCTCAGTTCGTAGCAATTCCATTGATTCGTAGGATTCAGGTACCAGATGGTGAACATTGAGCACGTCGCTCGTGTCGTCTACTACGAACTAGTGTAATAGCAACGAACCGATAGCACAGTTGGGAGAGCGATCGCCCGGCAAGCGAGAGGTCGTGGGTTTAATTCCCACTCGATTCGTTACCTTTGAGAAAACTGGGAAGTACATTAGTGCAGGATCCGTTGATCCATATTCTTAATCGTTTTAATATACCTTTATTTTCATCATATCAGTAAGATCTTTGACTTATCTTAACATTATTACAATTTTTTTTGTCTTTTTTAATCGTTTAAAAACAATATTATAAGGTAATAATTTATATATTTTCGTAACATAATGCTTACAGCAATCGTGTCAACTCAACAACTACACGTTTTTTTTTATAAGAACGTCAAAAATTTTCGAAGCCTTCGGATGTTCTTAGTTTTTTGGATTTGAAGCCTAAAAATGTTCTTAAAATGTTCTTATTTTCAGCATTTTTTGAGCATTTTGATGTAATTTCTTAAGAAATTGCATGTTTTTATGTCTCCAAAGCCTTAGAATGTTCTTAGAATGTTCTTAAATTTTTGGGCCTCGAAGCCTTATGTTCTTATATAGTTTGTTCTTATAAAAAAAAAACGTGTAGTATAGCATTAAATACTTAATAAAATTTGATATATTTTATAAATTATGTTAAAAATATGACGTTTTACTTTATCTGTGGATCATGTTATTCCTGCTAATTACTTTGTTTGCCATTTTAGAGTTGAGGTGATCTCCCTTAGGGTATTTATATCAGCTGCTTCACACCTTATGTAATTACCATCGTTGCTTAGGAGTGTGTAATATTTATCATTTAGCTTTATTACTAAAATAGTAGAATGAAGTCACTCTCGTGAGTCGTGTCTGTTTTTAACAAAGTATTGTAAATCTTAGTGGTCCAATTTTTGGTTTGAAACGGTTATAATGAAACCTTGGTAGAATTTTTGTCTGCAATTTAAAAGCAGCTTTCATTTTATAAAAACTGTAACAATTTGTATTCGTTCGAAATTTGATTTATTCGTTTTTTTTTTCAGTTTCAACAATCAAAATGATAATGAACATAAACATGAGATTCATATTGATGTTGGTGACCTTAAACCAAATGTATGGTTTGGGAAACAACAACAATATCACTGATTCAACTAACAAAACTATTGCTACAAACAAAACTTCTCCACCAAACTTCAACAATGGAACGGGATATTGCGTTGATCTTCCTATTTATGGCGATAACAAGACATTCTGTGGTATAAAGAATGGTTGGACACCAAGACTAAGCAACGAGACAGGAATTTTGATACTTATTCTAATAAGCGCGATAGGATGGATTGCCACTGTAATTGGTGTGTTGAAAACAAAAACATTCATGTACAATGTCTATGAATCGAAAAAGGTGTTAGATTATCTTGCAGTAAATACAATAGCCGGTTGTTTGCCAGTCTCTTCAAAGACAGCTGCCATGAAAATAATGATAACATTTTATGGAAAGTTGATTTGGGACGCTATTGATGTTACTTTTGACGTAATATTGTTTTACGACTTTGAAAAAGGCGACTTAATCGATAGCAATATCGCAAGAAATTCGGTCGTAATGTGGTGCATTCTTGCATTTGCTATATTTGGTGCCTGCAAGATCTTTCTTATGATTATTTGGTTTCAAAGCCCAATAGGAGTATTCGAAAATGAGAGTAAAGAACATGTCCATTTCATACTAAATACTGTGTTTTTGGTATTTACTTTCCTTTTTGAAGATGGACCCGAACTCGTCCTCGAGTATTTCTTTGTTGAGAAGTTTATCAGCAATCAGCCGCCATGGTATCAACTTGTAAAAGATATCATCATGGCGCTGGTTGCTGTATACTTCGTTGTAGATATGGTATGGAACGGTATTAAAATGTTCAAAGCAGGGAGTTATAAATACTTTGGCCTCTTCCTCATGCCTATTGCGATAACAGTAGTTATGGTTTTACGGGCAGTCGCAGCTGTTTATCAATATGTTACTGGTAAATTGAATCGTAACTGTCTGGATATACAAGATGGCATGCTTGTACAAACACCATTTGCGACCGGTTGTCTAAAAGAAATCGATTATGCGATTATTGCAGTTCTCTTTGTAATTTTAGTCACTTTGGTTATTTTTGTAATTAATTTAAATTATTTGCATTTGCCACAACAATTTAATCCAAACAAAGACGATTTTGATTCACTATACTTTTCGAAAAAAAATCGGTTATATTACCAAAAACAAGACGAAGAAAAATTAAAAATTAAACGGAAGGAAAGAAGACTTATCAAAGACACTAAAAAAATCAAAATGCTTCGGGAAAAATATCATGATGAATACTTAGAAGAAACGAAAAAACTTTGGGCGAAAGATAATGAAAGCTTAAAAAAGATGAAAGAGATTATTGAGAATGATAGCAAACAAATAAAGGCATTTGAAGAAGAGAATTTGAAAAGAGAAGATTTTAAAGGAGTAGAATACAATTACGATTACGATAAGGAAGTGTATGAACAACGTAAAAGAAAAGTTCGAATCTTAAAAGAATTTTTGGCTTTAATTTTGGTTGATAATGACAAGTTCGATCTCGTCGAAAATATCGCAAAGCTACAACAAGAAAAAGATCAAATAAAGGAAATAAAGGAAATAGATAACGAAGACCGAAACCATAACGATCATGATATGCTTCTAGGACCCCTAGGACACACCGAATTTATCGATCAAATAGACGGAAGTATAGTCGTGTAAGTATAACCGGATAAAGAACAAAAGAAAAGAAATCGTGGAAAATAATAATTTGTTCATATCAAATTATATGACCAGTTTATATTTCAATTTAACGATTGATGTTCTATTTTTTTCGGTCATAAATAACATAACCAATATATAACCAATATAATATTTGTGACATGTAAGCTAATATGATTGTTAAACAGTCTATTCTCATTTAGTTTTTTTTCTATATCAATTTATATTTGTAATAGGTATTGCCTAATAATGTAAAGTTACATCATATATTATAGTTGCTTTTCACGTAAAGAAATCGTGGAAAATAAAAATTAATCAAATTTGTTCATATCAAATTATATGACCAGTTTATATTTCAATTTAACGATTGATGTTCTATTTTTTTCGGTCATAAATAACATAACCAATATATAACCAATATAATATTTGTGACATGTAAGCTAATATGATTGTTAAACAGTGTATTCTCATTTAGTTTTTTTTGTATATCAATTTATATTTGTAATATGTATTGCCTAATAATATAAAGTTACATCATATATTATAGTTGCTTTTCACGAAAAGAAATCGTGGAAAATAAAAATTAATCAAATTTGTTCATATCAAATTATATGACCAGTTTATATTTCAATTTAACGATTGATGTTCTATTTTTTTCGGTCTGATTTAAAAGTATTTGATTTTAAAAAACATTTTCAAATTTGAGATTTCAAAGTTTTCTTGAAAAATTCGAAGGTTTTGACTAATTCTTCCACATAAGTGACTAAATTTGAAATGGTATTACTATTATCATATCATTTTGTATTATATACGCTTTGAATGATTAACTGTAAACTATGGACCACAAAACTTTAATGTGATATTATTGTTTTAAACCTAAATTTTCATTGCTGATTTTGGCTAAATAAGGGAAGCATTAATTGATAGTCTGTGTACTCTAACATGATTGGTATAACGATGTATTCTTATAGTTTTTTTCATAACATAACCAATATATAACCAATATAATATTTGTGATATGTAAGCTAATATGATTGTTAAACAGTGTATTCTCATTTAGTTTTTTTTTGTATATCAATTTATATTTGTAATAGGTATTGCCTAATAATATAAAGTTACATCATATATTATAGTTGCTATAGTAAGCTAATATGATTGTTATAACACCCTGAACTCACACCCTGAGTATCAGAGGTTAAGTTTTCAAAGAATATATTAACCTCTGAAGACCAATAATAGAAATTTTATTGCGCATGTGTCAATCTAATCACTGTAGAAAGAATCAAAGATGAAGAGCAAATATTACCATATTAATCTCTAGCAGACTGTATCAGTATACAGTTTACCATTTACGAATTCCCCAGAAACCTCCAAGTGTAATTGAAATGAGTTTCTTTCAAAAGAAATCTTTTAAATGATCCCTAAATGTATAACAGTAATTACTAAACTTTTAATTATCGAAATGTCACTTTGATTGAACTGAAATAATAGACAAACTTTATGTTATGATTCTCTATCACTGACTCTTTTTAAAAAGCATTGATGATATTTTTTTGTTGTGTTTTCAACGACGGGAATAAAAATATCAACTTTGAACCTCATCCAAGATCTTGGATATGGTCGTGATGGTTACTTTTGTCTTCGTTGATTGTGCGATGAATAGAATCTCGATTCGTCGGCACAGGTCAATATATGATTTTGACCTGTGCTTTTCACGGTACTGGACTTAGGCAAAAATAGGTGCTGGGTATGTGCGGACCTTAAGGGTCTCAAAGTAGTCTCTGGAGTGGGGAAAATCACGACTTTTAGGATAAATTTTTGATTTTGACAGAAAAAATTACAAAAGAGTCTCTCTAAGGGTAGGAAACTCGGAATTTAGCAAATAATAAGTTGGAATTTCGGAATTTGCATAGTATAATCAAAATTTCCGGAATTTTCAACTAGAACATTGCATTTCAAAGAAATTCTTGATGAAGGAATTTTGGTTTTCTTTTGGACGGTATGGCGGAAATCGGAAAAAAAAATTGACGGAAATGCGGAATCGAGGACCCCCTGAACCCCCTTCCCCCTTTTAGCTCATAAGGTGATACCAGACCTGCCTAGCAACAGATTTTGGGATTTTGCAATATCGGTTGCTAGGGACTTTTACCCAAAATTACAGATTTTTACCCCATCAAGTGACCCACCATTGTAAAGCATTTTTAACGCCCGTTTCAAATATCTAAAAAGATATTTCGCGGCTTTTCTACGGTTAGTGGTCATCGCTCAAATTCACAAAACCAAAAACATAGGAATTGAGCTAGTGGTGAGTAAGTTGTGTATTGGCTCTTGGAACATATTTTATGGTATGAGTTTGAGTTAGTTTGGTATTTTGAAACTTCTTATTTTTGTCTGATCAATAATGGGCTTTTCCAGAAAAAATTGTACCTGGGGGTGGAGGATAAAACAATTTTCAGTGATTTACCCCCTGGACAAAGTGACTTTTGGCCCCCCGGACAATGGGTTTTACCCCCCGGACAAGCATCAGTTGACCCCCCCGGACAACCAAAATTACCCCCGGACAGAGCAAATTTACCCCCCGGACAAGGTACGCTACCCCCTGGATAATATATCTATCCTCAACCCCCCATGTACGGATATTTTCTGGAAGAGCCCAATAGAGTAAATTTACATATTATTCTCTCTTTTACATAGTTAGAACATATAGTACTGTAGAATTTAGGGTCAACCTAGAAAAAATTATTATAAAAGGTTTCTATATATCGTTGGAAAGATAATTTTATCAGCTTTCTAATGGTGAATATTTTTTCGTTTTGGGCAAAAAAAGTTATGAACAAAAGAATGACAGGTGGTAAAATCCCCAAATTCCATCAAGACCAGGACCTAACCAGGAGCTTTTCTGGGCATTGGCTGATTTACTTTTTGCACAGAGATGCTAAACAATTAACTGTTAAAGTTGATTGAAGAGATTTTTGAAAAAAACAAATTCTTTTTGTGCAAATTTGGGCCAAAGACAGCCCAAAAGTGGGGTTTTTCAGGATTTGCTCAACACTGAATTAGTAAAGATTTTTTGCATGAAAGTTGAGTACTATCATACAGGCCAGTCTCACTAGAAAATCTACGAAATAAGTAGATGTATAAATTTTCTTAATTCTACAGACGTCTGTAGAATTACGGCACTCTTTAATATCGACATATAATGTAGAATATAGAATTCAACTGATTTTGTAGATATTCTAGAACGACTTCACTTTGTGCGCGCTCGAGACTCAAGCTCCAAACCCCTGACCCAAGAACTTTTGTAGTGACGAGTAAACAGTCTAACTGACGAGTCAGGCTAACTGTCTAGATCGCTATTTATCCGGTATTTAGCCATCCACAGCCCCAACCGCACAGTGAAATCTATAATACCTAAAGAAGGAATTTGATTTTTCTTCAAATTCAAAAAAATTGTTTAAGATGTTTTTATAAGAACGGGTATTGGTCGTTTGTTTTTTAATAAGCACATGTGCATTCGAGGCAAATTTTGTCCAATGTTTGCCTAAAATTGGGCTTTCTAGAGGACGCGTTAGGTTTCGTTTATTTTTATATATTAAAGGCATCAATGCAATGCACAGGATGGTTAAAGTTGAAATTGGTATAACAAATTCTAGCTGATAATTTGGGCTGAGGATTAAAAGGTCGCCAATATTTTAGGCAAATCTTTACCATATTTGCTCAGAGCTATAAGAAAAAACATAACCCAAAGATCAGCATCCTTCTTAGTTTTTAAATAAAAAACAACAAGAAAGTGTTCATAATTTGGAATATTTCGATGACTTCTATCTCATCATTGTCAACCATTAACTAAATACATTTCAAAAATCTACTTTTATTCTAAAAATCTGTACATCAGAGTAAAATGATAATTAAAAAACGTCAATAAGTTATAAAATGCACAAGGGAAATAAAATTGATAAAAGCTAAAAAATGACTGAATGAAAAGAACAAAAGAGTATCAATTGTCAGGGGCCTATCCAAACAATTGAAGTTCTTTTGAAGCTTTCAACCGTCATTAACCTTTGGCTTTAGTTTTTAAATGTAAAGGTCGTGTACAGACCAAGGTTTAAAGCAATTAGAGTTTAAAAGATTGATAGCGCGTAATAAATTTTACATCGGATTTAACGTAATCTCCCCAATTTACGAATAAGTGATTTAACTAAGCGTTCACCATCGAGACCAAGATAAGGAACGTTAACGAAGATTTTGGTGATATCATCGTCACTATTCTCATCATCAGTTACGAGAGGGAGATTTAGTTTCTCTGTTTGACGTTTAATTATATAATTGGCCTTTTTAGAAGCATTTTGGTCGTGTTCAGACCTGAAAGTTTAAGTTTAAGGTTTAAGTAGTACTTTGTTGATATGGGAATTCAATTATAATCACTTTTCTTTTGTCATCATCGATTGGCGATCTCGAGGAATCTCCTTTCCTAACTTGAAATCATGTCATCATCTCTCTCGAGATGCTTTGAAACAAAAAAGATTTCAGGGAATCCCTCTGCAACACACTAATTCGTGTTCGTTGAAGCCATTACTGCTACAATCTTTCAAGAAATATATTGAGAATTCCGGTTATTTTGACGTTTTTCGAGATTTAAAGTTCGGGCGAAAAAGCCGATTTTGGGCTATCTCTTTAATTTAATCGAATATTTCAATTTGAGACGGGTAGGCAGACTTCCAGGCTATATTCGGAGCCTTACTGGACCATTTTGGAACTTTTGCATCCTCAGATCCTAAGTGTTAAGTCTAGTGTTAAGTCTAGTGTTAAAACTCAGAGTTAAAACTCAGAGTTAAAACTCAGAGTTAAAACTCAGAGTTAAAACTCAGAGTTAAAACTCAGAGTTAAAACTCAGAGTTAAAACTCAGAGTTAAAACTCAGAGTTAAAACTCAGAGTTAAAACTCAGAGTTAAAACTCAGAGTTAAAACTCAGAGTTAAAACTCAGAGTTAAAACTCAGAGTTAAAACTCAGAGTTAAAACTCAGAGTTAAAACTCAGAGTTAAAACTCAGAGTTGAAACTCAGAGTTAAAACTCAGAGTTAAAACTCAGAGTTAAAACTCAGAGTTAAAACTCAGAGTTAAAACTCAGAGTTAAAACTCAGAGTTAAAACTCAGAGTTAAAACTCAGAGTTAAAACTCAGAGTTAAAACTCTACCCTTCGAACCTACTTTAGAGCACTTACAAATCGATTGTGGTTTCAAAACTTCCTGGGGAATTTCCCATTTGTCTCAAATATTTCTTGAAGGATTGTAGAGATGCTCCGAGCGTATCTCTAAGTCATAAATTTCACGTTCTTTTTTCTTCATTTACAAAAGGAGCATGCTTTTCAATTGCGAATTCTAATTTCGTCTATTCATAAAACTGTAACGAAATCGTAAAAACTATTTTCTTAAACCAGAGGGTGATTCCTTTTTAAACTTTGGTTTAACTAATGAGAAGCGTGCCGTTAAATACAAAAGGAATATAAAAGAAACGTGTAGACCTAATTGCTTTAAACCTTGGTCTGAACACGACCTTAGATTCGAATGATAATTGGTCACAATTGGCCTTTTTAGAAGCATTTTACAAAAAAAAACTAAGGCCAAAGATTAATGACGGGTTGAAAGCTTCAAAAGAACTTCAATTGTTTGGATAGGCCCCTGACAATTGATACTCTTTTGTTCTTTTCATTCAGTCATTTTTTAGCTTTTATCAATTTTATTTCCCTTGTACATTTTATAACTCATTGACGTTTTTTAATTATCATTTTACCATGAAGGTAATAAAAATATAGATGGAGAGTCAATGCCTTTTGTTCTATTCTGATTTATCATCGAAAGCAAACAGCTGTTTGGTTGCTTTGGGAATAAGATGATTAATTTTGGGTATACTCGTGGGAATATTTAAGATGAATGAAAAGACATTACATTTTTAACAAGTATATTGAAATATAATAGCCTTGTCATGAAAAATTGAAAAAAACTTCACATAATAAGCACAATACTCCAAACTTCTAGGGGAAGCTGCCCATAAAGCCATCGATAGATTTAAAAAAGAATTACATGTTACGATTAGGAACCTTGTATCGATCATTTTTTCAGAGTATGTGAAAACCGCTGCCCACTTAGACGTGAAGATTTTAAGATAAGAAACTTTCAATGATAATGTGATGCAACTCTCAATGTTAACAAAATGCCAGCCCAAAAATGTGTCCTTATGAAATTAATATTTATTTAATATTACTTTTTCGAATCGCATTTTAACAAGGATTTTCGGCAAAATTAAGTTTTTCAAAATCAACCAAACAGTCTCTTTCTGTTATAAATTGATGTTTTTTGCTTCCAATGATGGTACATCAAAGAAAAGCCGCTTTGAATAGATTTATAAAAGATTTCAACGACCATTTAGATCATTACCGAGACGTTTTCTCTCCATCTATATCTTTATTACCTTCATGATTTTACTCTACTGTACAGATTTTTAATTAGAGCTAAGCATTAGCTCATGTTAATTTCGAGGAAGCGACTAACGCTACGCCCATCACGGCTCTTACGCCCTTACGCATCAAACATACGCCCGCTTGGTGGCCATCTTGAATTGTAGCCTATAAACCGTGACCGAAAATCGAAACACATTCTTTTAAAATCATAATGTTTTGGAATTTGATGAGTGAAGTCATGTGGATTCTTGGAAATTTTATTCTGTAAATTTAATCAAGCTGTTGTAACTCGTTGATCCTGTCGTAGTTGGAACCATCTTTGTGTAAATTATATTTGGCATTCTGTCGTGCATGGTATCAATCAAATTTTGGGATACTGAACATTGCAACTTCCCTTTCTTGTGTGTTTACATTCGACCTGGTTGATTTGAGAATCAGCGAAATGTGGTGACCTTTCGAGACCGTTCCCAATCCATTTGTGGCCGTAACGTAGCCTTGGCTTGCCTGTCAACCTCCACAAACCAATCAGCGGAGTGCTTCCTGCCAGTCCTGCCCTGTTGTGACCTAGATTCCATCAACAACTCCAAGTTTGCTGGGTGAGTCGTTTCCTTTTTAGAGTTTGTTGTCCCATCTATACGTGTCCAGCATTCCCACATGCATCTCTAATAGCACACTGACTATTATTATGCCTCACCCTAGCTGGATTCCCTGCACTAGTTTCAACATGGTTCAACTATCCCGTTTTTTATTTAGACTTTCTCAACTTCAGTTGAGCTATTTAGAATTAAAGTGTGTCTGTCAGTGTGTGGGTGTACGTGGGTGCATGTGCAGATGTCGGTCGTCACCTGGATGCATGCTCAGGACCTGGGGGTCGGCTGATTTTGCTAAAGTTTGTACATTTAAGCTCCTTGGGTGAGTCCTTGGGGCATTCTTCATTCTTCTTGGGAGTTGGCTGATTTTGCTAAAGTCTTGTACATGTAGTTCCTTGAGTGAGTCCTTGGGTCATTCTTCTTCTTCTTTTTTTTTTTTTTTTGGGGGGGGTGGCTGATTTTGCTAAAGTTTTGTACATTTAAGTCCCTTGGGTATAAGTCCTTGGGGCATTCCTCTCATTTTTAATTGAATTTAGATGGGAGGGACGTACTCATAGGTTCTGGCATTCCTTGGTCAATACTATGAAGTAGTTAATATTTTGCATGCTTGTTCCTTGGAATCCTAGGAGTGTTTTGTTATTCCCCCTAGAGGTTGATTGGTGTGAATTTTGCACACAAGTTCTTGAGTGTATCCCTGGGTGTGCTTCATACTCTATTAGATTTTGGGGGTGGGGTTACTGGTTTTTGTCCTAAACTTGGTACAAAAAGTGGGCAGGCTGGAGACCTCGAAATTGTCTGAATCCGCTTCAATTTCGAGCACATTGCGCTTCGGGTGAATTCACTGGGGCGTTTTCCCCATTTTTCAGTTTTGCAATTTAGTTTTAGGGTCACCAATTAAAGGCTGAGAACTAAGTCGAAATTTGGACATACTGGGGATCTCTGAAGTGTTTGAAAGGCAAAAATTTCAATCATGGTCCTTGGGTGAATCCCTGGGTTAGTTTTTCTTCATTTTCAATGTGATATGATTTAAGGGTGTTGTCACACCCCATAACGCCAATATATAACACCATTACTCAGTTTACTTAGTTTACAGGATACTTTAGAGTGAGTCGATTTGGCTGGAATTTTGCACATTTGCTCCTTGGGTAATTCCTCAGTCTTAATTAGCATGTGGGTTTACAATTGGCCTCTGGGAGACTATGAAGATGCCGAAGCTGAGCTGGTGTTGTAAGCACCTCCAATCTAACTAGGGAAAACTGTCCATTGGGGGATAATTACTGTGCTCATAGTCAGTTTAGAGGCATATTACATTTGTCGCTATCCTTTTTATGCGAGAGTCTAATTCATGAATAAACTTGATTTACCACAAAACTTTTCATTTTCGTCATGCTGTCCCACAGCTCAAATTTTCAACTTTCATGCCGTCCCGCGGTTAAAATTGCGCTGAAATTTTGCACACTTGATCCTTGGGCAAATCCCTGGGGGTGCTTTTTTCATTTTTTTCAAAATTTTGATTTTTGGGGCCTGGGGACGAGTTTTTCGCCAAAACGGGGCTAAAACTTTGGGGCAGGTTGGAGACTTCAAGATTGGTCCGATTGGGTTGAAATTTTGCACACTTGATCCTTGGGCAAATCCCTGGGGGAATTTTTTCATTTTTTCAAGATTTTGAATTTTGGGGCCTGGGGAACAGTTTTTCGCCTAAACGAGGCTAAAACTTTGGGGCAGGTTGGAGACTTCAAGATTGGTCCGATTGGGTTGAAATTTTGCACACTTGATCATTGGGCAAATCCCTGGGGGAGTTTTTTCATTTTTTCAAGATTTTGAATTTTGGGGCCTGGGGACGAGTTTTTCGCCAAAACGAGGCTAAAACTTTGGGGCAGGTTGGAGACTTCAAAATTGGTCCGATTGGGTTGAAATTTTGCACATCCTTGGGCAAATCCCTGGGAATTTTTTTTTCATTTTTTCAAAATTTTGGTTTTTGGGGCCTGGAGACGTTTTTTTAGCCTAAACGAGGCTAAAACCCAAAATGCTATAATTTTTCTTAAGCCATTAAGTTTACAATTGGGCCTACGAATGATTTCAAAGATACTGAAGTTGAGCCAGTGCGGTTAGCACGTTTGACAGTTTTATCATGCTACCCTGTGGCTTGAATTTTCATTTTCACCACATCGTCTCGCAGCTCAAGTTTTAAAATTTTCATGCCGTCCCGCGGCTTAGCTCTTCAATTTTCATGCCGTCCCGCGGCTCAAAATTTCAATTTTATTATGCCGTCCCGCGGCTTAGCTCTTTAATTTTCATGCCATCCCGCGGCTTAATTTGCCAATTTTACTATGCCGTCCTGCGGCTTAGCTCTTCAATTTTCATGCCGTTCCGCGGCTTAATTTGCCAATTTTACTATGCCGTCCCGCGGCTTAGCTCTTCAATTTTCATCCCGTCCCGTGACTCAAAATTCAGTTTTATCATGCCGTCCCGCGGCTCAATTTTTCAATTTTTCGTGCCGTCTCACAGCATCATGCGTTCTTTTTAATCACCCTTGGCGTTACCTCTGGTTTAGGCAACGACCCTAATCATCGTATCTACTCCTAAGACCTGTCTCGGGACCCATAGCGATCATAAACGTTCTATGCGTAATGGCGATCCTATGTTAGATTTGGCGGTGGTTTTGGGGGTGTGGGTTACTTCGTAACCCCTTACACTTATAGTTAGCGGCTAGTTTAGATCAAGTACACACTGCCCTTCGGGCACACACGACAAGTCCTCCCGGGACTTCAAGGTCACGACATACCGTAGTCCCAACGGTATTAAGCTAAGGACACTACACTGCCACGCAGTACCCGCTACGAGGTCGCTCACAGCTCCCGGCTACGCACCTCAGGCCGTCCGCGGCTTTCTCAGTGGCTGTCCCGCAGCCCTAGGCGTTTAAGTTATCAATTATATTGCATGGTACATCCCCAACGTCACCCCAAATCCTACATCAAGACGCAGCCACGCAGCAACGCAAAAACTTAAATTACATTTTCATTTTACATTCAACTCGTTTCGACAATAAATATTTCAGAACTCAAATACTTTGTCTCTATTTCTCTTGTTTCCACTTTGGTTTTTTATTCGATAATTATTGAATCAAAAAACTCTACATACGGCCATCTGACGTAGAAATTAATTAGAGCTAAGCATTAGCTCATGTTAATTTCGAGGAAGCGACTAACGCTACGCCCATCACGGCTCTTACGCCCTTACGCATCAAACATACGCCCGCTTGGTGGCCATCTTGAATTGTAGCCTATAAACCGTGACCGAAAATCGAAACACATTCTTTTAAAATCATAACGTTTTGGAATTTCCCACCCGCCCTTACTTGCCCAAAATAAGGATAAGCACCAGCTCTTACTTTCTTTGCTTTCTTTCGTTTGTTTTTTTTCTTTCGTTTTTTAGGTGACGTCGACCGGCCAACGGCGACGGCCAATCAACGATGTCAAGGCGCTTTTTGGTCCCAAGGTTTTACCTCATTTTCATACGCGGAGGATGTTTAGTCCAGGGACCGCCTAGTTTGGGATGTGCCATGTATCATCAGGGGGTGTGGGTTACTTCGTAACCCCTTACACTTATAGTTAGCGGCTAGTTTAGATCAAGTACACACTGCCCTTCGGGCACACACGACAAGTCCTCCCGGGACTTTAAGGTCACGACATACCGTAGTCCCAACGGTATTAAGCTAAGGACACTACACTGCCACGCAGTACCCGCTACGAGGTCGCTCACAGCTCCCGGCTACGCACCTCAGGCCGTCCGCGGCTTTCTCAGTGGCTGTCCCGCAGCCCTAGGCGTTTAAGTTATCAATTATATTGCATGGTACATCCCCAACGTCACCCCAAATCCTACATCAAGACGCAGCCACGCAGCAACGTAAAAACTTAAATTACATTTTCATTTTACATTCAACTCGTTTCGACAATAAATATTTCAGAACTCAAATACTTTGTCTCTATTTCTCTTGTTTCTACTTTAGTTTTTTTTCGATAATTATTGAATCAAAAAACTCTACATACGGCTATCTGACGTAGAAATTAATATAAAAGTAGTTTTTTGAAATGTATTTAGTTTATGGTTGACATAGCCTGGGAATCCAAGCGTTAAACTTTAATCACAGTCTAGTTTAAAACTGATATTTTTGCTGCTTGTTTAACGCTTGGCGCAGGTAACTCGCCCGCAGGGAGATTTTTCGCTGCAATGCAGGTTCAGCCTGATTGGCCAGCTTTCGGCGTATTATTTAGCAGTACTTTTGCGCGCATTTTGATCATTTCAATGCGCGCGCATAATTTATGGAAAAAGCTGACCCTGCAGAAAAAAGGAAAACAAATGAAAATGAAAACATAGATTCATTTAGAAACAAAATGGCTGTTAACAGGAAGTCTATATACATGTGGCTGATGTTTTGATGTGGTTTTTAGTAGTTTTGAAAGTCTTTTTTAAAGCTTGTGAAAGAGTTTTTTTGGTAAGCTGATTATGTGTGTTTGCCTGGGTTTCCAGAGTTCAGAAAGTCTGTCAACAAGGGTTCATACACAGACTGCTCATAACACTCTGTGTCAGACTAATCTACCTGCACCAAGCTCTATAATCTTAGAACTTTGGTGAGGTAAGGTATTTTTTGTTATTTCTAAGATTATGAGCTTGGATTCCCAGGCTATGGTTGACAATGATGAGATAGAAGTCATCGAAATATTCCAAATTATGAGCACTTTCTTGTTGTTTTTTATTTAAAAACTAAGAAGGATGCTGATCTTCGGGTTATGTTTTTTCTTATATTTTTTGAAATTGTCTGGTACTGTTGGATGTTTCTCAGAGTTCTTGTATTATCATTTATAGCTTTAGAATACGGTAGACGTCAAAATATAAGAAATTAGAGTAACTTGCTATTGCAATGATTTCTGTTCACTTAGAAGATAATGGTGGCAGACCTGCCAATGCTCACAGTTTAGCCATGAGGTTCACGGGTTCCGCACCGAATATCCAGGTCTCACGGCTGTCATCCGCGAGGCTGTCGAAAACCTTCGGGTTTTTTTATAAGTACATGTGCATTATCTAGGGAAATTCTTTTGGGCCTCACAGAGATCATTAGATATTAAAAAGGTACCGTACAAGGGACATCAGAATTGGCTAGTTAGGTGTTTATGCGACCCATTTAGGCATTAGTTTCTTTTTTGCTAGATTCACAGATTCTTTTGATATATCTGAAGGGTTCAAATTGGAAGTTGAATGTCAAACAGTTTCTTAATAATAATTTATTTTCTTCGGAATGTTCTGTATGTATGATAATGGGTTCTTAAGCAAAACGGCTCAACTGGCTAGTTGTTATTCATCCTTAGTGTTAAGAAAAAGTTTGATTACTAATCAGACCATACCTTTTTATGATTCCAATAACTACTTTTTGATTTTACCCATGGAGGTGGTAGAATCATAAGCAAGCAAACTAAGGGGGGTTTGTACTTTTACGGTGTGACGGGATTGGCCCTTTTTTAGTACGGTATTACGGGGTTGACAAAAAAAGTGACGGGAAAACGGTATTTTAAAATCAGACGGTGACGGTATTTAGCCTTATTTCTTGTCAGTTTTACGGTATTTTAACCTCTACAAACCGGTGTGACGGTGTTATTATTTTTTCAATTTTTGGGATTCCGAGATTCAGCAAAAGTTTTGACGGGAAAACGGTATTTCGAACCCATACAAACCACCCCTAACTTGGTACAGGAATATTTAAAGGTCCGTGGTTTATTTGGGCAAAAAGGGGTCCAGGGATGTGCAGCAGGTCAGGGTACCTTTTCCACTTCCATGAGTTCCAAGTATAGGTTCAAAAAACAAAAAATATAAAGATTGGTCCCTAGTAGGGTACCTTTTTGGGGATAATTTTGAAAATATGGAAAATCCTGAGGAAAATTTTGAATTTCAGTCCCATTCAGGCTCAATTTTCGCCAATTTTGGCGAAATTGTCAAAAAATAAAGAACCCTGAATCTACTTGCTGAGATATATGGTTTTAAGATTATTCTAGCAAATGCAATTTCGAGCCGGATGGACTACCACTTTATTTTTCCAGTGGGAAGAGGTTCCGGTGGGTCTGTAAGAATGGGGGTGTAAAATGGTTTGAGAATCCCATTTGAATAAAGAAATCGACAGTTTCGAGGATCTTACTTGTGGATACTGATGCTCTTCAAAATGATATTCCGAGAAGAAGTCTTTTCGACCTTTAGCAATCTTTTCATTTTGCCCAAAAAATATAAGTATAGTTGCCGGAAGTAGAGAATATTATCGGCGATCCAAAAAATATCTGCAATCTGATTGGTTGAAAAGAAATAAAAAGCATAAGAAAAAATTACTTTACCTCTTTCTTCTAATAAAAACATTCAAGTCGTTACTGTTAAAACGTGTGTACGTCATTTTACATTTTTAAATTCGAAAAGGGTTTAAAAAAGCAATTTGGAATTGTCTTATTTTTTTCAATCTGATATCAACAAAAAGTTGCACTATTCTTTGTGACTTTCCAACTCTTTTTCTGATAACTTTTGACTTAAATAAATTATGTCATAGTCTGAATCGCAGACCTCTACAACACCACATGTACTATAGGTCTGCTTAATGATCTACCAACCGCTTTCCGATTCGGTTTTTTTTAATTCGATGTATTTTACAGAATCTTGGCGAGGTAATAATTTGATGGACATTGATGTGCGCGCAAAAACGATCATTTCGAACGTTTTCAATAGAATGTTTGCATTCGAAATTCGAATCCCAGACCAGAAAAACAAAACAGAAAGAAGGATAAAAAACAATCTGATGCTAATCTAATTTATTTTTGACTTTTGCTTTTATATGATATCTGGTCTGTAAATTTATCAAAACTTTTCATTCAGCTCTTCGGTCGAAGCTCAAAAATGCAAATATGAACAAAAAAGTGAAAGAAAACAACCAAAACACTCCAATCTTTTCAAAAGAATTGAAGCTAAGTACATAAAAAGATAAACATGATAAGATGTGTTCTGAGAGTATGTTTCATCTAGAAATTTCGATCTGTTCTGATAAGGTCTTGAAAATTAATCAGCTAGAAATAATGATGTGTTCTGACGAGACAGGGGTATAATCAAGTCATCAAATGTGTTCTTGTTGTCTAGGTAACCCTAAAAAGCTTCAGAACACATCTTTTAAGGAGACAGGGGGTATAATCAAGAGAAAATTGACGCGATATTGTTGCCTAGTAACCCTAGAAAGTTTCAGAACACATCTCAAGACATCTTTCCTGGAAAAAAAAAATATCTTACAAGTATATCTTGGCAAAATGTTTTTCCTAGATTTTAGAACACATCCAACCATAAAGTAGTAATAAGTTTAGGGAGACACATAGTGCGATTAAGGTTTCCTAGAAATCAGAACACATCATTTGTATAAGAAAATTGAAGATCATAACATGTGGTCTTCTAGAAGATAAGAACACATATTTCTAAAAAATCTTTCCGCCGGCTACTTCTGTAGTATCATAAAGAAGTAATGTCAGAAATATTCAATATAACCCCCGAAATGTACTGTATATACATAACTAAAATACCTTGAAATAATCTGCAACATATCTGTAGAACTGACATTAAATTCAATAAATCTATTTTCTAATATTTTACAAAATCTCCACATTAAACAAGAAAGGAGGAAGAAAAAGAAGCAAACTTCCTTCCGCCTACTTTTTTTTTGAAATCCAAATATATTTTCAAACCTTTGATTTGGTAGAAATGGCTTTTAAAATTCCATCCAGATAAATGCCATGTACTAACTCTCGGGAAATTCGAGAACATCATACATGCACACCCATACTCGTTAGATGGAAACCAACTTGAACAAGTTTCCCTTGAAAAGGATCTAGGTGTGCTGATCGACTCCGATATTACCTTTGAAGAGCACACACATATCAAAACAGGTCAAGAAAGCAAACTCAATACTCGGTGTGATCAGAAGAGGCTTCGAGGAATTGTCCCAGGACACTTTACACACTGTATACCACCTTTGTTCGACCTCATCTGGAATATGCTCAATCTGCATGGTCACCTAGATTGCGTAAGCACGTCAACCTACTTGAAGGGGTTCAAAGGCGTGCAACAAGAATGGTACGTCGTCTACGAAATTTAACATACGAGCAGCGCCTGCGAAAACTGGACTTACCATCTCTTGAATTTAGGAGACAATTTGGCGACATGGTTCAAATATACAAACACCTTCACTTCTATGACAAAAATACCATCGTCAAAAACTTTTCTCGCCGAACTCGTCCCCATCGTAAACATGATTACGAATTGATTCCTAATTTCTCAGATGATGGATTAAGGGGTGTGTAAACAAAATCATTTTATCATAGATGCATACCGGCGTGGAACCAGCTCCTAAAAAATGTTGTTAATGCTAAGTCAATCAAAGCATTTAAAGAAGAACTGACTCAGGCATGGATAAAGCACCCGTTACGTTACGATTCAAGATCACTTTTGTAATCATTGTGTAGATAGACCGGTTTAGAGGCCCTAGTGTGCCTAGACTGTAAATCCTTTAATAAATAATAAATAAATAAATGATGTTGAATCATGCTGGCCGATGATTATGATCTCCATGCAAGTTTTTACTACCATTGTTTACATTGACGTTATTCAACATTATGCCATGCCCCATGGAAACTTATTGGACTTTTATGTGATACAGTCTGCTGTTTATCATATCAGCTTTGGGTAAAATTTTATCGCAGATGTATATATGTATTGTATGTAAATTCTTGTTGATATACATTTAAACAAAATTGATATATGGCAAAAACAAAACAGAGGAAACGTTGGGTTAGTTATAGGTCACGCTACATGAAAGTCAAACTTTTGAAAATTTTGAGTCAATATCATATCCAATCAAACAGAATGGACAATCAAATTGAATTGCAAATTTCCTGACGAAGCTATATTGATTCGATTGCACTTTTGGTATCATTAAAAGTCTAATTGTCCAGGCAAATGGAATTCTTAAAACCAAAGACCGAGATATTTGAGATATGTGACCTTCCATGTAGAGATTCGTTCGATTACCGATAATTTTACAGATTTTACTGATAACAGTAGATTGGTTTACCAATTACCTAGATTGGTTTAGGCCACAATCACAAATAACTTGTGAAATATACCGTATTAAAAAAAAGAGGGGCCGTATTTTGAAACCCAAGAACCGCGTTGACGAACGGTCTATGGCAAAGACACTGCCAAACACAAGGTCGTTTATTCTAAATTTCCGATAGATTTGATTTCTACACGACTCATTTCGAAAATCCAATTTTTCCAATGTTTTTTTGCTGACCAACCGAATGACTCATTTTTTAAACTTAAAAACAACGCAAACACAAGTTATTTGTGATTGCGGCCTTATATCGGTTAGAAATTTCTATCATCTACAGGAAGTACTTTAAACAACAAGGATGTGGAAAATCTTTTGACTAACTTTCTTAATATACTATTAATTGAAATCTTAAACAAAATTAGAATGCCATACTGTACTTTTTTTGTGAATTTTGTCAAAATTGTCAACATTGAAATTTCTCAGTAAATGTGTGAGATCATCGTCTAATAAATGTTGGCTATTGTCAACAATTAAAACAATATGATTCAAATTGAATACGTTAAAAGATTGTTTATTATGTGCATTTTGTAACTTTAATTCGATTTTCATAATTTTTTGAAGCATAGTTTATGTAACCTGATAACAGCTGTTCATAATTTTCTTACGTGCACGGTAAACCTCTGAAGGCACTTGAAAATTATACAACTGAGGAAAATAGTCATCCGCGGAAAATTTTACAACAAGAATCTTGTTGTGCGCCAGAAAGTCAAAAATTAATACGGCGCCCTATTCATAAACACAATCATGCAACTTTGTTGTCATCCCCAGTCCTTTTAGACAAACGCGGTCCTTACGATTTCGAGATTGCATATTCGTCAGATTGTATGTTTTCATCCATCCCTTTAGAGCTTCAGCGTGGTGGGCAGAAAACGACCACAATCTGATCTCAGGTTAAGTTTGATGCAGCTGTATATGTAGAGTTTTTTTTATTGTCAGATACCTATGAGTTCCCTTATTATAGATCTACACCAAACACCGTCATACAAATAATTATCTCTTCAAAGGAAAAATATTATTTTAGTACCTAGTTTATTTCCCTGTGTATACCATAAACTAGCGAAACAATTGAAACCCCTTATTTATAAGTGCCTAATCAATTAGTTCAAATTTTAAACCTCTCTATATATAAAACTAGTTGTAACAGGAAAAATAGTACAAAAAGCGTCCAATATCAGATTCAGACATAAAGAAAATGTATCTCACAATTACGTAAATTAAACACAGGCAGATAAAAAATTTACAAACATATTTCGCATAAGCGTAAACAACATGGAATATGAAGACAACCGCTGGGCCTTCACGCCGCTAAAGCGTCGTCACCAGGTGTATTAGAATGATTTTGCAAGCGAGTGCATTCCTTTATATGCAAAAAAACAGCCAATGAGGTAGCCGATTGCTGATTATGGGTGGTTATGGGTGGTTATGGGTGATTATGGGTGATTATGGCTGTATCCGTGGATTAGAAACACCGTTTATAAACAATTCTTTCAAACAAAGTAAAAAGATATTAACGATCTCATTATATCAAAATATGTACAGTATGTGGCCCCCAAAACGGCGATCAAATTTGAAATTTCTCTCAAATCTAGAGGGAAAGAGATTTTACAAAAATAATACTAATTTGAAATATGATTTAGAGGGTTTTGGGCATAAATTTATTTGATAAAATTTTTACAGTATACCCCTGGTTGTCAAAATGCAGGTTTGGGGCCCCCAAAACGGAGGTGTAGCTAAAGTCAAATTATTAAGCGGTAAGGTGGTAATAGGGGGGGGGACTATGAACATATTTGTGTTTTCCCTTAAATTTACGACCCGATGGATGTAAAATTTATGACTTTTATGAAATATTTCAAGATTTTCGATATTGCAAAGTCCAAACTGAAAATTTAGAAATTTTCAAAATGAAAATTTTGATTTAACAACGTCTTAATCAAGTTTTGAAAACAAAATCTCTTTGAAAATAGTTCCATCATGTATGGCATAAGCTGTGAAAAATTTAGAAAAAAAGCTTAACTGAAACTGAAAATATTAAGCTTTAAAGATATTTTTCTCTTATATTTTGCAAAAAAATGACAGAATTTGCCGTTTTTGCTGATTCAGCGAAAAATCTTATATATAATGTTAATTTTTTGTTATAAACTATTAACTCAAAGTGATAGGTATAGAATTCCAAGATTTTTTGCTTTTTCTCATGTTTAGAATTTTCGGTTTTGTCAATGCTGATTCTAGGGCTCTAAAATACTGGTTGACCTTCAAGATGCTATATCTTTTACCCAGCCTCTAAAGTCACAGATGTATTTGCCTTTTTCTGAACGACATTAGCTGTAGAAAGTTTCCTATACCCCGTTTGCATAATTTATTTTCAATATCCAAGGAGCTAGAGTGAGTTATATGCAATTTTTATCTAATTTTGGTGTTAAAATATTTCCTTTAGACGCAAATATGTTATTTTGAATCCGTCTCAAACCAGCAAAAACATGCTCATTTTTAAGTATAACCATCATTCTTTCAAAAGAAACAAAAATCGTTTAATTCTGATAAATCTACATGTCAGAATCTTCATTTTAATGAAAACCTCCGTTTTGGGGGCCGTCTCCGTTTTGGGGGCCATATACTGTAAATACGAATTGCGAAACACACATAAAATCTTTCTATTTTTAGTCATGTTCTGACACAGGACTTTTTTCCAGGACACCCTGTATTGCAGTAACATCATTACCACTGAAATGAATGCCCAAATTAGTTCTTACAAAGTAAACAAGGGACGGCGCGCAATATGAGCATATTTATTTTTCTTATAAGCATTTACTTTATAAGAATCAAATCAATAACTCTTGATATACGGTTATATACCTTTCGGTAATTAGTATTTACAAAGTAAACAAGGAATGGCGCACAAAATGAGGATATTTATTTTTCTTATAAGCATATACTTTATACGAATCAAATCAATAACTCTTGATAGATGGTGATATAACTTTCAGTAATTAGTTCTTACAAAGTAAACAAGGGACGGCGCGCAATATGAGCTCATTTATTTTTCTTATAAGCATTTACTTTATAAAAATCAAATTAATAACAATTGATAGACGGTGATAAACCTTTCGGTAATTAGTTCTTACAAAGTAAACAAGGCATGGCGCGCAATATGAGCTATTTCTTTTTTTTATAAGCATATACTTTATAAGAATCAAATCAATAACTCTAGATAGACGGGGATATACCCTTCGGGAAATAGTTTTTACAAAGTAAACAAGGGATGGGCACGATATGAGCATATTTATTTTTCTTATAAGCATATACGTTATAAGAATCAAATCAAAAACTCTTGATAGATGGTGGTATAACTTTCGGTAATTAGTTCTTACAACAAATCAATAACTCTTGATAGACGGTGATATACCTTTCGGTAATTAGTTCTTACAAAGTAAACAAGGCATGGCGCGCAATATGAGCTATTTCTTTTTTTATAAGCATATACTTTATAAGAATCAAATCAATAACTCTTGATAGACGGGGATAAACCCTTCGGGTAATAGTTTTTACAAAGTAAACGAAAGCAGCCGGCGAGGCGACCTTTTTTTCCGATGTGTTCTGAGAGTATGTTTCATCTAGAAATTTCGATCTGTTCTGATAAGATCTTGAAAATTAATCAGCTAGAAATAATGATGTGTTCTGACGAGACAGGGGTATAATCAAGTCATCAAATGTGTTCTTGTTGTCTAGGTAACCCTAGAAAGCTTCAGAACACATCTTTTAAGGAGACATGGGGTTTAATCAAGAGAAAATTGACGTGATATTGTTGCCTAGTAACCCTAGAAAGTTTCAGAACACATAATTCGTGGAAAAAAAACAAATATCTTACAAGTATATCTTGGCAAAAAGTTTCCTAGATTTTAGAACACATCCAACCATAAAGTAGTAAAAAGTTTAGGGAGACACATAGTGCGATTAAGGTTTCCTAGAAATCAGAACACATCATTTCTATAAGAAAATTGAAGGTCATAACATTTTGTCTCCTAGAAGATAAGAACACATATTTCTAAAAAATCTCTCCACCGGCTGCTTCTGAAGTAAATAAGGGATGGCGCACAATATGAGCATATTTATTTTTCTTATAAGCATATACGTTATAAGAATCAAATCAAAAACTCTTGATAGATGGTGGTATAACTTTCGGTAATTAGTTCTTACAACAAATCAATAACTCTTGATAGACGGTGATATACCTTTCGGTAATTAGTTCTTACAAAGTAAACAAGGCATGGCGCGCAATATGAGCTATTTCTTTTTTTCATAAGCATATACTTTATAAGAATCAAATCAATAACTCTTGATAGACGGGGATATACCCTTCGGGAAATAGTTTTTACAAAGTAAACAAGGGATGGCGCACAATTTGAGCATATTTATTTTTCTTATAAGCATATACGTTATAAGAATCAAATCAAAAACTCTTGATAGATGGTGATATACCTTTCGGTTATTAGTTCTTAAGAAACAAACAACCATTGTTCTTAAATTGGTCTTATTTTCTTAGAGATTTTGAGCCTCGTTGTTCTTATAAAATTGTTTCATCAAGGCTCGATGTAAAATAGATTTCAGATTAGCTACCATCTCTACTTTAGGCGAAATTTTCAACTTCAAGTCGTCTTGTTAATTTTTGTATTATCAGGCCCGCTATATAAAGAACAATTCTTTTGACACGTTCACAGTCGAGCCCCTTGCAGAAATTTTCACAGCTACAGAAAAACGAAATTGATTTTGCATGAGTAGGTACCTAGATTTTCCTTTTATTCTAATTAGAACAAAGACAATTTCCTGGGCGGGATGCTAAATCAAAGGCGACGAAATTTTTGTCGCAGAATTTTCAGAAGATGTCCACGCTGGTCTGTAATGTAAATGGTTCGGTCTGTAAAATATCGTTTAGACATAACACACATTGAGTTTAAAGCCCGAAGGGCTAGAGTAGAATCTCTAACCTTTCTCAGGCAAGAAAAAGTGAAGCCTTAAAAAATGCGCCGTATTTTGGACGATAGATTGAATCTAGAAACTCCTTTGTTTAAATTGATATTTTTTTCGAAATTTAGCGGTAAATTTTAGTTTCAATCTGTCATTTGTGTAAAAGCCAGGCGAGCCGCTCAAGGTCGCGCAACTTTGGTAGGATTTGTTGGCTTCAAATCCTACCAAAGAGATTCGATTCTAGCCCTTCGGGCATATACTTCATTGATAACACACACACAAGATAAATATTTGTTTTGATTAACGACTTTAAAGTGGAGTTTCCAGAAAAACTTTTTTTGCTGACGAGCTGTTTATATTCATTTCACTTCCTTTTAATTGCTCTTCCCCACTGTTTACTTTTGTAAAAAAATTCTTTTTTCTAAAAGCACGCCGAACAATTTCCCAAATTCAATCCATCTCTTGTAATCAAGTAATGCAACGCATTCAGGTATTAGGAAAATGCACAAGATAAAGCATATTGCCTGACGTTTTTTTGTTCTTATTTTAACATTGTATGAGTATTTTTATATGATTTCCTAAGTAATTTGGTGTTTTTAATCAAAAAGGTTCTTAACAATTGTTCTTACTATTTTGGCTATCGAAGCCTGATGCCTGATGTTCTTGTACATATTTCTTTATAAGAAGATCCAAAATTTTTGAATCTTTCAGATGTTCTTGACTTTTTGAGTTTTAAGCCTAAAAATGTCCTTTACATGTTCTTATTCTCACCGTTTTTTGAGTATTTTTGTCCCTTTTTCTAAGAAATATGGTGTTTTACAGTACTCGAAGCCTTGAAATGTTTTTAACTTGTTCTTAGTATTTTGGCCATCAAAGCCTTATGTGCTTATAAAAAATATGTTTTATGGCTATATTTTTCCAGAAAAATATTTAGTCCACTTTCATTTGAATACACGCTTATTTATAAGAATAACTTTATAAGAACACCAGCCTCAGATTTAGGCCCTCAGAACAATAGCTCTATTATTTAAACAATAGAAATTTAAGAACAATCTCAGGCTCAGCAAAAATTTATTTGCTCTTATAAAAAAACAACTATTTATTTACCAATGGAAATTTAGTGCTTGTAAAAAAACCTTTGCTAAGGGAGTTCCAAAAGATTTAAGAGAATTCTAAACACTCACTTTTAAGCTTTGCAGACTTGAAGACGTGAATTTTTTTAAGAAAATTACACTAAAATACTCAAAATAATACTCAAGAAATAAGAACATTTGGAGAAAAAATCTTTAGGCTTAAAACTCAAAAAGTTAAAGAACAACCGCGAAAACTTGATAAAATTTTCGACTTTCTTGTAAAAAAACATTTATACTTTTTGCCACATTGACCCACTAAGAAGACTGAAAAAAATTCTATTTTTTAAGAGGCCAAGTTAAGGCAATCAAAATAGGATCAAAATACCATAGAAAACTGCATGAAATTTCAGGTAGCAAACCATAGCCGAATGGCCTACTCCGTCACGACAATAGCGAGTTTATGTATTTGCACTTTGGAGGACGGTAGAGTGACTAAAGCGATTAGGAATAACCCGCAGTTCTAACCCGCAAAATCGAGGACGGTAAAAGTGCTGATTTACCGTCCTCCTCAGCTGGTCAGGATCTAGTCAAATTAGAACCTTACCGTCTCCGTCCAAGAAAAATACACTTACATAAGCTCGGTAATGTGATAAAGAGGGGGTTTATCTAAAGAATCGTGCATTTACTAAAAATAGACAAAAAGAACAACAAATTTTATAAAGAAACGACAAATGTTCGAAAGCAGCAGGCGAGGCGACCTTCTTTTCGATGTGTTGTTCTGAGAGTATGTTTCAGCTAGAAATTTTGATCTGTTCTGATACGATCTTTGAAAATTAATCAGCTAGAAATAATGATGTGTTCTGACGAGACATGTGTATAATCAAGGTCATTGCATGTTGTTTTTTTATAAGCATACAAAAATCCGAAAACAGGCTCAGAGATGCTTAGGTCGAAAGCTTAATAAGGCTGAAAAATGCTTGAGGGGATGCTTAAATCTAAAGCATAAATTTAGGGAAATACCGAAAATCCGTAAAATTCCAGCCAAAAAAAGCCAAAATCAGGAAAAAAAAATTTTTTTCGTAGGCTCAAGTAATGCTTGCCATATGCTTAATTTTCCCCATATCTGAGCCTACATATGCTTGTAAGTACAATGCTTATAAAAAAAACATGTATAACGTGTTCTTGTTGTCTAGCTAACCATAGAAAGTTTCAGAGCAAATCTTTCGTGGAAAAAAAAAACAAATATCTTACAAGTATATCTTGATAAATGTTTTTCCTAGATTTTAGAACACATCCAACCATAAAGTAGTTTATGACTTAAGTGGATAAATTTTGGCGTGAGTTTGATTAGGCGAATGACCAAAATGCGATTTTTGGCGGGGATTGAATTTGGCGAATTTAGGAAAAAATCGCGAAATTCGCCAAATATAATTCCTGCCAAAATTTATCCACTTAAGGTAGTTTAGGGAGACAAATAGTGCGATAAAGTTTCCTGGAAATGAACACATCATTTGTATAAGAAAATTGAAGGTCATAACATGTGGTCTCCTAAGTATATAAGTAGATATTCTCAGAAAGCTAGACCGTGTTTGCTTATAATTAGATCTAATATTTGCTAAAAAAACAAATACCCCTTTTTTGACTCTAAGATGAAGAGTTTTGATGTAATATAAAAGATAACGAGCTACTCAAATAACAAATTGTTTGTAATACGACATAACATGTTAGCACAACTTTAATATGATATAGTGATAGAACTACTCAGAAATGAAAACAGAAATCAAAGAGAAATCAAAAGTCTGTCGAGAAAGAAACAGTCTAGATGTAAAAGAGGCGTAATCGAAAGTTTGTATAAAAATATTGCTGAGAAATGTAGATTCAGGAAAAATTTCACTTGTTGAGGAAAGATTATCTGAAAAATGAAAGTTGTGTGAAAAGCTGTTACTCAAAAATTTGTACAAAGTTTTAGATCGTTTTGTGTGAAAAAATGGGTAAATTTGCCATCTTGTTAAATTTGGTCATTTGTTTTGTTGTGTTTCAAAAGGTTTCATCGAAAAAAGGTAAGATTTGGAAAGTGAAAGTACAATTGAGCCAAACCTCTATAACTCGAACAAGAATTATGTTCCTTTCAGTTAACAATACCTTATAACCCTTACTCCATAACTCGAAAATTCCATACCTCGAACAAATTTGCGTTCACCGTGCGTGTTCGAGTTATGGAGACTCCACTGTAATGTTTTGATACCACCATAGTACAGGGTGTCCCTAATTAAAGTATCGAGTCGAAACACAACTATGAGTAGAAAGTTTTATGTGTGTGTTCACAAAATTGTATTTTAAGCTCTCCCTCTTTTTTCTTTGTCATTACGATTAATTTATACGTTGTAACTACCTTTTGTAATAAGCCTGTGTGATGGAGAACGTTCTTATATTTTAGCGATAACACACACAAACTTTTCTACTCAATCGCATGTTCAAACTCGATACTTTAATTAGGGACACCCTGTATAAGAAAGCCGCGGCTGGAACGAGTACATCTGAATTTCTGTTGTTCTATCTATGTCGTAAGAACGAATTTTTTCATGGTTCAGTGACAATTCCCATTGTCCATTTAATTTGACTTTTTACAACTCCCTCGTTAGACGTAATTTTGCTCATAAACACAAGTCCCTTGATAATTCACGCATTCATTAGATCAAAGTAAAAGAAAAGACTCTTGGTTTAAAAGTATTTGAAAGATCAATATGTGAGTGCTTTAAGTGGGGGGCGTACAGTTTTTCGGAATTGTGGAAATCGACACTTCGGAAATCAGGCAAAATTCCTTCGGTATTTCGGAATTCTGAAATTGTTTCGGTATCGGAAATCCAAGAATTTTTGCTTCGAAATTTCGGTATTATTTATCCCCTTTTTTCGGAATTCATACATGAAAAATCAAATTTGATGAAAATTTAGTCAAAACGAGGAAAAATACCCAAAAAATCGGTACTGGAATTGCAAGTATTTTTTACGGAATTTCGGAAATTTTGGCAAAATAATTCGGTATTTCGGAAATCGCAAACCCCGTACCCCCCCTTTAAGAACTTGAAAAAAATTAGGTGCCTCGAAATGCCTTCCTGATTATTCTGAAAAATTCTTACTGGTATTAGTAAATAAATATTCAAGCAGTATTCTGTGAAAATTTCATTTGAAAAACAACAGTATTGAGATGACAGCAAGCATTCAAAGTTTAACATTTGAAAATTAGTTCTTGTAATAAAATGTGCGTTATTTTGTCCAAAATTTATAAACATTTATTTGAAATCTTTAAAAATATACTCTAAACAAGCTAATTAGAGAGGACAGTGAGAAAAATTTAACACTTGAAAAGTAATTGGTCTTCAATTGAATGTTATGAACACTTTTAAAGTTAAGGATTTTGTTAGCTTCGACTTATAAACCACGGAGACACAGATAGAGCATCCATTAACGACAAAAACAATACCGTCATTATTCCAGCCGCGTTTTTCTTATACTATGATACCACTATATATATTGGGCTTATTCCTCTCGTTCAAAGATATATCAGATTAGATAGAATTGTAAATCTTATCTGAACCCAGTGGCGACCTGGCAGGGGGTGCAGGGTGTGCAATGAACCACCCAGAAAGATCTGAAAGGGGCACCAAAAGAGCTTTTCAAGGGGGCGCTAAAATTTTGTTGATGTTTTATTGGGC
Source organism: Clytia hemisphaerica (assembly GCF_902728285.1). NCBI lineage: Eukaryota > Metazoa > Cnidaria > Hydrozoa > Leptothecata > Clytiidae > Clytia > Clytia hemisphaerica. Next base: position 270,351 of record NW_027104216.1, on the reverse strand, counting down.
GATTTGGCGCCCTTCAACACGTTCATAGCGCCTTCTATAAGTATAATGTTAATTTTTTTCCCTGCGGCGCTTCATTTAATTTTACGTACTTGCATCCTTTCTTTTGAATTTTTTCAAAACTACTATCAACATTGAATCGAGAAAAGTCAAAGCAAGAGAAGTGTTGTGTATCCACCAGAGGTTAAAGAGGATGCCCACCCCCATAAATCAGAGATTACCAAAAAAGATTGAAACTTGTTGATGCTCGCTGTGGTTTTTGTGGCCTTACTCTTAGGTTCCAAATAAACGGGGGGGGGGGGGGTTCGAATAAACGGGGGGGGGGTTGGAAAGTTTTCTAGATTTTAATAAACGGGGGGACCTAATTGCCGGGGGGTGGAAATTGTACTTCTGAAACCCAAAAATAAGGTAAAAATAGGCTAAAATCAGGCTATTTAGAGCAAAATAAGGGGCCTTCTCTTTGACAGCTGAAAATATTCTTAGAGATTAATAAACCGGGGGGTCCTAATAAGGTCCGGGGGGGTTGGAAAATTTTCGAAAAATTAACAAGCGGGGGGGGCCCGTTTATTTGGAACCTAAGAGTATGCTGACTAAGTTTCTCCTTTTTAGAAGATCATTTGTTGTAGCTGTTTGACCTTTCTTACACCAAAATTATTTGTCTGCGGCATCAAAATTACGAAGAGCCCTGAGTCCTGCCAACTTTCGAATTTTTAGGGCCTCTTTCAGCCATTGATTTTTAATGGAGAGTATAGTAAGACCAGCGGCGCAAAAGTTTAAAGATAATCAGGTAATTTTTCTGATAAAGTTTTAGAAAATAAAAATATAGACCAAATCGACTTACTAGGTATAAAACTTCCATTTCAAGTATCAACAGCTCATGTTTTTTATTTGATGAGCTTTATTTTTGGTGGTAAATCTGTAAAAATTGGGGCATTTTAAAAATGTTGAAAAATTGAAAAATTTTCCTTGCTCAGAAAACTATGACATTTCATATTTTAACAAGGAAAAAGATTTCAAGTTATCATTACCACCACCTTCGTATAAATAAAAGTTTTTTAACTCAAAGATTCCGGGCGTTACTTTCAACTAGTCACTGCTCTTATACAGTTTAATTCTAATATTTTCACTTAATGATGGAGGGCGCAAATAAGGACAAAAAAACCAGGGGCGCCAATTTCAAAGTTTGAACCACCAAGCAAAATTAAGCCAGGTCGCTACTGGAACCACCGAAATCTAAAAAACCAAAGGTAATTTTAAAATGTCTTTAACGAACAAAGAGGTCGCGTTTGAAAATGTCAATAATGATGTTTCTTTATTCCAAAATGGTAGTCATACTAGCATTGCTAGATAAAAACATCTTTTATTTTCGCTTTTCTTCTTCGTGCTAGAATATTTTGGGAACGTTTTACAGTTGACTCTCGCTAATTCGACCTCGAACGGCTGGGGAATCTTATTTTTTCTAATTACAGAAAGATTTGAATTATAGAAAGTATATCAACCCTTTGTGCGCGCTGTTTTTTTTTTTTGAAAAAGTTGAAATTTTTCTAAATTTATTTTTTGAAATTCAAAAGTTTAAAGTGCAATAAAAGCTTGTAGCCTTAGCTGAAATAATCAGGAAAAAATAAGATCATCGTAAAAACATGGTAAGCCTGAGAATTGAATAAATAAACTAAATTTATCATAATTCCGTTAATACTTTTACTTCCCAACTTTAAATTTAGAGCAGATTGGTTTTACTCGAGGACCAATTTTTATAACCCGTGTATAATTTAAGTGAATTAATTTCAGGAACGCAAATAAAAACATTTAAGGCTAAAAAATTGCCCAAAAAATAAGCGCATACGGGCTCAGCCCAAAGACGCTCTAATGAAAACGTGTGCGCAGTTGAAGATTTACTGACAGCTATCTAATTTGAAAATAACCTCAAACATATTAATAACGTCGTCACAAAACTATAGCCTAAAAATCCTGAAACTTTTTAAAGGGTTGTCAAAACTGAACTCATATTTCTAATGACTTAAATTATCATGTATTAGCTTTGTCTGCCGTAAATCCGTAGATTTATCACAATAATTTTTTTATAAGAACAAAAGGTTTCCATATGCCAAAATATTAAAAACAATGTAACCACAGTTTTTAGGTTTTTAAAACTCAAAGATTAAGAATCCAAAGTCTTCACAAATCTGGATGTTCTTATAAAAAAGATATACTTCATTTTTAGTCACAATATGTCGAGGCAAAGAACAAAGCCTTGTATGTCAGGAAGGTACAGGCAGCCTTCTAATCAACAGTGCTGTCCTATTACGTGAATCCCGCACGGAATGTGGCGACCTATCTTCTTGGTTTATCTGGTGTCCGAAACAGGCTGTGTCCGAAAGGGTCAAAGAAATCTGCAATGGGAATAAACATTGTACGCTGATGAACGATCGAAGTTTTTTGAGATCTAATCAAATAGAAGATGAATGCGATTCCATCGATACACGATATTTGGAAATCGATTACCAATGCAGCGGAGGTAGGTAGTACAATATAAAAATCCAGGATACTAAGGCTCGAACACTCAAATTTCAGAAGCAGCCAGCGGAGAGATTTTTTAGAAATATGTGTTCTTGTCTTCTAGGAGACCAAATGCTATGTTCAATTTTTTATACTAATGACGTGTTCTAATTTCTAGGAAACTTTTATCGCTTATTTGTCTCGCTAAACTTATCACTATTTTATGGTTTGATGTGTTCTAAAATCTAGGTAAAACAGTTTGTCAAGGTAAACTAGTAAAATATTTGTTTTTCTCTGCGGAAGATTTTGTTCTGAAAATTTCTAGGGTTACTAGGCAACAAGATTACAACAATTTTCTCTTGATTATACCCATGTCTCCTTAAAAGATGTGTTTTGAAGCTTTCTAGGGTTACCTAGACAACAAGAACACGTTAGAAGAACTTGATTATACCCCTGTCTCGTTGATCAGAACAGATCAAAATTTCTAGCTGAAAAATGCTCTCAGAACACATCGGAATAAAAGGTCACCTTGCCGGCTGCTTTCGAAATTTGTCAATTTCTTTTCACTATCTCGTATAAAGTAAAAGCTTTATACATAATCTAACCATGGCAAACAGTAGTCCTTGAACCATTAAGGATAAAATATGGTATAATATCAGGTATGGTCAAAGCAAATTTTTCAGAAAATGACCCTAACCCTAACCCTAAACAACACCAGTCGTGACCCGAAAATTGGAGTTGCTTATTAATGGCCATATAGCGTCCATTTAGCGTTTACCTCTTTTACCTTCTTGCTTCTAGTTTATTCGGGGGGATGATTCAAACCCCCCTCTTGAGATCAAAAGACTAAAGTTTGGTTCTGCCACCTATCTAGTTGGTAATTTAGAAAACAGTCGACCAGAACGTTGAAATAAGACATCATAATCCCAAATTTTGGTGAATGGGTCAATGACTGAAAACCAGTCATTTTCACTCACCCATTTGATCAATTTATTGGCATCGGCAGAAAAACTATTTAAGCACTTAATCAAACGATGGGCTAACATATGGCTAAAATACATGAACGACAGACAATAAAACATGTATTTAACGCCAGTATAACTCCCATTAGTTTGTATCCACCGCCTTTTTTCTTGAAACCAGAAAAAGATAAATTTAAAAACTTACATTTTTGTGACATTTCAAGTATGTGTCTTTTTTTATTTCAATTCCAGAGCCTACAATACCACCAACTACAGTCCCTCCAGAAGGTAAATACTTTCTTTGTGTTTGTGCAAACTTCCATGATTCTATAAAAGAAAAGATCAAAAAAACTTTTACTTGTAACTATTACCGAGTTTATGTATCGGAGGATATCGAGGGCGACGGTAACTGAAATCAATACAAAACAAAGTCGATAGTTGATGTACTATATCGCCTTTGCTCATCTAAACAGACGACGGTATTTTGGTGTTTTTACCGTCTTCGAGCAAAGTGGACGGTGATTTTGGAGACATGTCAACTTTTCTTGATACCGCCCCCCTCGATTTATCTCGAATACATGAACTCGCTATTGATTTGTTTGAGGAGGTAAAAGGAATGGCATTTCTTGGCGAAAATTCGTTATTGACTATACACAAGACTTAAACACACGAAGGGGACAACAAGAAGTTTTATGCATTGAGTTTCAAGCCCGAAGGGCTAGAGGTGAAACTTTGGCCCTTCTCAGGCAAGAGAAAATAATGCTAATTATTTGCCATCCAAAACACGCATATAACGCGCATAGAACTGTAATCATGACGACGGATTGTATCTAGAAGTTCCTTTGTTTCTGGATGGAAATAGTCTCGCCTTTAGCCCTTCGGGCTTTGAAACTGAAAGGTTTCATGCTGAACATAAAGACGCAAAAGAAAGCGACTGGGTTCTAATGTTTATATTTGTGATTGACGTTTGTTTTGGTGTGATTGACACTTAATTTAGAAAATCAAAAGCTCCTTTCGTACTCATCCTAAATGTGATTTGTTTCTTTTTCAGAAAACAACATAACAATGATTCCTATAGCAAAAAAATCACGTATGTATTTATAAACCTAATACACCTTTTCGACCGTAGTCGCGTGGTCAGGTGCCACTTAATTATTTAATTATCCACCTTAACTCGATCTATTCCTTTTCGGACACATTTTTCTATTGTCTATAGGTGCGAAAAAAGGACTGGGACGGTTTTAGTGGGATAAAGTGGACAAAAAAATGCCCGCACGGCAATTGGTCAAAAAGGTGTATTGAGATAAAAAATTATATCGAAATCCCGTTGAATAGAAATTCTATGGTTCAAAAAGCTCGAAAAACTTTTTCCGTTAACTTTCAAGTGGGGATGAGGGTGAAATTGTAGGATATTTTTCCCACCAGGGAAGAAATTGTGGCCAGATTTTTCAGTGGGACTTGGGTCCCAGTGGGTCTGTGGCACAGGGGTATAATTGAAAAATCAATAACCAAGTTAGGACGTTTATTAGAGTGGGGCTTTCCATTGTCACTTCCCGAAAATTTCTAATCATTATATTTATTGCTCAAATGAACTCTCAACATTTTACGATAGAAACGATTTGCGAGTTGGACCATGGAGAAATTATGTGCCCTGGGACGACCAAGATAAATATCACCTCTGTCTTCTGGGGACGAAGGGAGAATGAAGAAATTTGCCAGTAAGTGAAACTCAAAAGGGTTGTTAAGGGGGTGTGATTCGGGGAGGGGGCACTCAAGGTAAGCTTGAGGGTACGTTTTTCAGGCCCAAGTAACCTGTCAGAGTTGAAAGTTTTTTTTGGCAAAATTTTGGAAAATCTGACCAATCTGTTTTTTTTTTCTACCACAAAGACAACCTTGTTCCCTCTGTGTATTACCAGCTTTTTCTATGCTTACTGATAGCGCTAGATAATACACTAGCATCGTCTGCTTTTCAAACGCGTACGATTACGTAATTCAAAACCAAAACGTCAGATTTCATTCGTTCTTCTATTTTTATGCAGTGTAACTTTGTAACGTCAGAAATATTTATGACGTATTGTTTTGAGAGGGTGAACTCGCATCAGCCTACACCAGGGTATTCTCTAGCGTCTATCACAGTAACGTAAATAAAGCACAGTAACGTAAATAAAGCCTGGAATACACAGGGACGAGGTTGCCATACAAGGAATTCTTTAAAAGTTGGCTCTCAAGGTATTTTCAATAATTGGAACCTTTGTTGTATGTAAAATAATCTTCATAGGGGAAAATAAAAAAATGTAGCGTTTCCGGAATGCAGGTGAAGGGAAAAAGGCTCTCATGCAGCCGGCCGAAAAAAAGTATTTTTTTGCTATTTTTGAAAACTTAAGATCATTGAAATAGAACTTTAACGATAACTTTTATGTACAAACAGTATGAAGTAAGCCCTGAATATTAATGTATCAACTACCTTATCGGCCAAAACTTAGTCGGCCTTAATTATTAGTCGACCCCTATTTTAGTCACATCGTCAAAATTTAGTCAGTAAGGGCCGACTAATAATTAAGACCGACTAAAAATCATATATTCGTAAATTCTTTGTTGAAGTAATACTGATATGAAAAGTGGGTTAAGGAAACCTTAATTCTAAACTTTTAATTTGGCCCGAATTTTTGGTCGGCCCAAATTTTAGTCGGCCCCAATTTTAGTCGGCCCAAATTTTTGGTCGGCCCTAATTTTAGTCACGAAGCCAAAATTTAGTCACTTAGGGTCGACTAAGTTTTGGCCGATAAGGTACTAACGAAAGTCTGCGGTCGGGTTAGAAAAAAATTTGTTTTACACCCGGCCGGTTTCCGGAAACACTACATTTTTTTTATTTTCGCCTAACATTCCATAGGTCAAACTATTACACGGATAAAGAGACAAGCATAAAGAAATGTGATTTCAACAATGAAGAGAAAAAAGCTGATCTCTTTCAATCAATGCAGAAACAATGCAATAACGAATCTAAATGTCAATTTTTCATTCCTAAATGGTATCTTGGAAATCCGTGTCCTGAGAGCGAAGTTGCAAAATACCTGGATATCAACTATGATTGTATGACAGATGGTGAGTGTCTTTTATATCCTGGGGGGTGGGGTACTTAGGTAAAATGGGTGTCTGAAAAAATAGTCTCTAAAACAGTCATAAAAATGTCAAAAAAGGGGCAATATCTTTGAAATTCAGGACCAATTTTCGAACTTTGACTCTGGCATACCCGTAACATTGGAAACCTAGTAAACCCCTGGCTTTCAAAAATTCTTTTGAGCGCTTACTTATCGGTATAACCCCAAAACTTTTTCATTCTTTGATAATTATTTTTGCTTGAAATTAAGCCATCTTAAGCAAAGATGTTTTAAAATTGTTTTCATATTTTCGCGTTTTATTTTCAAAGTTGAGGAAGCAATATGATTACATCAAAAATCTATTATCAAATTTTGTATAATATTGATACAAAACATTTTCAGCTTTAGAGAAAGTTATTTTTCTGAAAGTGAAATGCATAAAATAAGACTTTTTCATAAATTTATGAACAGCTAATTTAACATTCCAACAATAATAACCAGTAACTAATGCATGCTTCATTTTGACGCCGCTAACCATATTAAAAATCTGCTAATGATGAGAGTAGTAATTATTGAAGAAGTGGAAGATTAAGTTGGATTTCTTCCCTTCCTTTTTCTCATCACCATTTGAAAGATGGGAAAGTGACGACACATTCATGGTCCAGCACTCCAGTATCAACATCTTCAACTCATCCATTCTCGAGATATACGACAACTGTCACAACACAGAAAAGATCAAGTCAAACCAGGACATTAACGACAAGAACTACTCCTACAATGACTACAACCAGCACTGCAACATCGACAACGACCCCAACTACATCAACAACAAAGACCATTCCAACTACAACTACGACACAAACCAATCCCATCCCTACCACAACTACAACTACGACAACCCCTACTACGACTACGACAGCCCCTACCACGACATCGACTACCCCTACCACGACTACGACTACGACCACGACCACCCCTACCACGACAACTACAACGACCACCCCAACTACCACTACGACAACCCCTACCACGACAACGACTTCGACCACCCCTACCACGACAATGACAACGACCACCCCTACCACAACAACGACTACGACCACCCCAACTACCACTACGACAACCCCTACCACGACAACGACTTCGACCACCCCTATCACAACAAGGACAACGACCACCCCTACAACGACTTCAACCACCCCTACAATGACAACGACTACGACCACTCCTACCACAATAACGACAACGACTACTCCTACCACAACAACGACCCTAACCACCCCTACCACGACTATGACTACGACAACTCCTACCACGACTACGACTTCGACCACCCCTACCACAACAAGGACAACGACCACCCCTACAAAAACAACGACTACGACCACTCCTACCACAGCAACGACCAGTCCAACAACTACCTCTACCACAACAACGACCCTAACCACCCCTACCACAACAACTACAACAACCGCCCCAGTTTCAACCACGACCACAACTACAGCAAAGCGAACAACGAATCCTCCGGCCATCACAACACAATCACCAACAAGGCCGCCAGGTGAGGACCGTTGTTGAATCCAGCCAGTCATGGGAAGCGCTGTTCAACTAATCATCATAATATCAATAAATTTCATTAAATTCTCTCTGCCAAATCCTTTAATCGATTCTTTATCAGCTTTTTTCAGTTAAAACTTTATAACAGTAACAATTAATTTCAAAGTCATCAATAATAACTAGTAAGTAAGTTTGCGACCGCAGTCTCCCTTTTCGTATAGCTGTCTACCCGAAGGTAGGGGAGGGCGCCACTCCTTGCCCTGATTTCTCCACTTACCCTTGATCCGTCTCTTTAGTTGCTAAGCATCAAGTAGATAGGCATCAAGTACCATTTTGGGAATCGTTGGTATGACCCGGCTGGGGATCGAACCCACAACCTTGCGCACCGTAGCTGGATGCTCTACCTTCATGCTACGGTCGCTGAAGAAAACAGAAACTGATACCGTAGATTCCATATTATGAGTGGCGTAAAATTTTGTCTAAGCCGTGATGGATCTGAAAGAATTTAGAACCCCAAATTATCATTGAGAATATTGAGAAAAATCAGAATTTTTGCTCTCTTCCTGAATCAAAATTAATCATTTCTGTTGAATTCTACTTTGAAAAATCGTCAATTTTTCACACTTCTGGGGATAGCACAGCAGTTTCATCTTTTGGTCATTAAACATATTACCAAGCTGGCACATAACGTTGTTCCAATGTTCATCTAACGTTATATGGACGTTGTGAACGTTAGATGGACGTTGAAACAACGTTCTGTGCCAGCTGGGTTACCAGGATTAATTCGCGAACCCCCTTTTGGAAAAGTCTCAAAATTGACTAAAGTTGACTCTCGCTAATTCGAGCTCGAACGGGGAACATTGTTCGTTCGAATTACAGAAATATTCGAATTATAGAAAGTATATTAAGAGGGCTTATCCTTGACGGGGACTGGAAATTAGTTCGAATTATGGAAAGATTCTATTAATAGAAGTTCGAATAAGCGAGAGTCTATTGTACTTTAAACCTGACAACATCCGGTTTTGTACGACGAAAGATGTCATTTGTTTTTTTTTTATTAATCTACATTCTCAGATTGCGAATTTCTTTTTCAGATTTCAATCAAGTGTGTGATCAAGACACACGAGAAATAACATGTTATGATAATCAAGTCATTCAAATCGGACACGCTTTTTACGGACACGACCCAGTCAAACAAAACAATTGTAGCGTCTCTCAAGAAAAAGCACAATGTGGCCACGATGTGACAGCTCAATTAAATTTGATTTGCGGTGGAAGCCGTGGTTGCCAGGTATCAGCATTAACTGACCGCTTCCCAGCAACTGGATGTGGGGTTGATGTTAAACCATACGTTAGTTTCTCATACGTGTGTGTAAATAACAGTAAGTTTTATTAATGTTATTTTTAGTAAGGATATACCTTAAGTGAATTAGTATTGGCGGGGATTAAAATTTGGTGAATTTTTACAAAATTCGCTAAATTGAATACCTGCAAAAATTTCAAAAACCGATCACTCGCCAAATTAAATATTGAATATTATTTGAAAAATCACAAATTTTTAGCATATTTTTATAGTAAAATTTTCACCCATTTCAGTGTCTTGAAATTTTTAATTCGCCAAATTAAATCCCCGTCAAATTTTACGAATTTGATCTATCGCCAAATTTAATCCCCGCCAAAAATCGTATTTTGGCCAATCGCCAAATTAAATCCACACTAAAACTAATCCACTTAAGGTATATTTTGGAAGGAATAAAATTGGACGATATTGGCGATTTTAGATGAAATTCGACTGCTTAATCCCCCATAAATAATTACCCTTTGTCCGTAGAATTCATACATTTTCGTGTTTCTAATCCGCACTCCAGGCTTCCCAAATCGTCAAATTAAACCCCCCACCCACCAAATTTTACAAAGTTGTTCATTTGTCAAATTAAATAAGAGCACCCCCCCCCCCCTAAAAATTTTGTTCATTCAATGAATTAAATCCACGCCAAAGATAATCCGCTAAAAGATCTATCTTTGAGTTTAAGAATCTTTAACCTTTCCCAGGCAAGAAAAGGTTTTTTCCCATCCAGAACACGCCACAATCATGACGACGGATTAAATCAAGCGGTTCCTTTGTTTTTGAGGACTGTATTTTTCGAACTTTCGATCCGGCGTTTGTGTAAAAGCCAGGTGCGTGTGTTCTTGATGGGAAATTAAGTAGCTTCATTTCCCATCCAACAGTTTCTATACTCTAGCTCCTTCGGGGCTTTAAACTCAATGAGCTCTACCCCTTACTTCCCCTTACAAACTACACCTCAATGAAATGATTTTACTGGTAAACCCGGGCTAGGGTAGTTGGGCTAAAGTGTACCAGGTATGTGCAAGCTGTAAGGCTTTTCAAAACGATCATATTAATACAAAGCTATGTAATACCGTGAAAAGCACAGACCGAAATCATATATCGACGCTGTGTCGACCAATCCATATTCTATTCAGCGCGCAATCAACGAAGACAAAAGTAACCATGACCACCATCCAAGATCTTGGATGAAGTTCAAAGCTGATATTCTTATTCCCGTCGTTGAAAACACAACTCAAAAATGTTATCAGTGCTTTTTAAAAAGAGTCAGTGATAGAGAATCATAAAATAAAGTCTGTCTATTATTTCGACTCAATTTAAGTGACATTTCCATAATTAAAAGTTTAGTAATCAGGGCCGGCGAATCAATTTTGAAAGTGGAGGGGCCAAATAGTAAGTGTCTAAGGAGGCGCCACCATGGTCGGTTGATTTTTTTTCTTAGCAAAAAAGTGGGGGCCATGGCCCCCGGCCCCCCCCCCGCCCCCGCCCCCCCGTTTCGCCGGCCCTGGTAATTACTGTTATACATTTGGGGATCATATAAAAGATTTCTTTTGAAAGAAACTCATTTCAATTACACTTGGAGGTTTCTGGGGAATTCGTAAATAGTAAACTGCATACTGATACAGTCTGCTAGACATTAATATGGTAATATTTGCTCTTCATCTTTGATTTTTTTAAAGTGATTAGATTGACATATGTGCGATAAAATTTCTATTATTGGTCTACAGAGGTTGAAATATTCTCAACCTCTGATACCCAGGGTAGCTATGTAATGGTTACAAAAGCACTTTTAAAAGCACTACCTCAAGGTGTAATAAAATCATAAAAAAAAAAATTTTCCCTCTCAAAGGTCGCAATTTTTGAGTATTTTTGTCAAAACTTAGGCGAAAAGCAACCAAATCTTTGGTGGAAAGTGTCTATTTGCGTCCACGTAAGATTCTCTTTTAATAGGGTCGTTTCCCGCTCGAATATACTTACCCGCAAACCTAAATTAGCATCATAATTTAACGAAATAGTTATTTTTATATTTTCCATCTTTTAGCTAACAAGGCTGCACAACCAACAAAAATGACAATACCGAGCCCAGGACCGTCTGCTCAAGTCCTAACAAGTAAGTAAATACCCAGCAGGCATCACACAACGTTGTTTCAACGTTCATCTAACATTATATGGACGTTGTGAACGTTAGATAAACGTTAAAAGAACGTTGTGTACCAGCTGGGTATCACTCTTTTGTTTGTAAGAACAAGTAAATTTCAAATTTTTGTTTTGTGATAGAATGTTTTTTATAACTATACTAATTTGATTCTCCCTTTCTGTTCTTCCCTATTCGTACTAGGGGGGGGGGCTGTTTCTGCTCGGGGTGAAACTAATGTTAATAACTTTTGGCATGAAATTTTCTTTAACTTTAACTTTTATTTAGCTGCAAAAAAAATAAATTGACACCTAAAAATTTTCACACCTCGAGGCATGATAACATTTCTGACAGTAAGGTGTCATAAAAATTGACACATTTCCAATACAAATTTATTTTTTATGTTAAATGTAGCGTTTAAACCATAATTTATTGAATATTTAGGATAAAATAAGAATTTTAGACTCGGGGAACTTTTTTCTGAAGCCTTTGTTAGAATAAATTAGCTATTAAAAACAACAAAGGAAATTTTCGGTTTCTGCTCACTTTGGGAATGATGAATGACGTCATCAAAAAAAATTTTTGTCAAAAGTTACCTTATATGACAAGGATCTTGTGTGCCAAATTTCATCCAAAAAGACCCATCAGATCAAAGTTAAGGCGTAGTACATGAACAGCCCCCTCCCCTGGTTTTGAACCGCCCCTAAAAGCTTAGTATATGAATAGGGTTAAAATAAAGCTGATAATTATCAGATGGCTTGTGATTTTGAGAATGCCAAAGTATCTTTATCTCTCTTTTCCTTTGAAAGTTTTTTAAACTTGATTTTTTCGTTTTTTTAAGGTTAATGAAGTTAATGAGGATTGTTCTTAGTTCGTCCTTAAAAGGTTTTGTTTTTAAATAAGAATGACATTCGTTTGCTTACTCATAGACTAGCAAACTAGTCTGTTAATTAATCATGTCAGAGTGCGGGAACATAAAGGCAGCGGGCGTTTGCTAGAATAGGAGCTGCGTAGGAGAACGAGCAAAACTTGGTGAGAGCGACAAAATTTCTTCCTACGCTTACCTAACTCCTACACTCACCTTTCCCGCGTGATACCGTTCCAGCCCGGACTGGCGTGCCAGTCTAGCTTACTCATCAATTTCAATTTACAAGCTTTTTGATATTGAATTAACACGGTTGTGGAGCATGATTGATCAGACAGAAAAAAAAAGAGTAGCATTTTTTGCTTATATCAGCATAATTTAACAATAGGCAAACACTGTCCTGATATGAAACATGTGTCTGATATGAAACGGAAACGCTTTACGTAAAAACAAAACCTTTAAAAACTTCGACAATGATAAAAAATCGTGTTATGTAAAAAAAAAGTACACGCTTTTTTATATAAGAACAACCATATAAGAACATCCCAAGGCTTCAAAAATTTTGGATCTTCTTATAAAAAAACTTGTATAAACCTTTTTCCGTTTACAGAGAACTTATCAGCCGGCAAAGGCTCATTTATTGGATGTTTTACGGAAGGCACTGTTATATACGTCAAATCAGCATGGTTTGGTAATAAAACACTGAATTGTGGGAAAGATGTCCTGAAGACTGTAAAATATGACTGTGGAGGAGGTAAGTAAAACCCAACCTTATTTTCTTGTTCGTTTTAACGTTGAGAAATAGACGTTTTCTTTGGTTTTAGTGCTTTTTGGTCGCCTCATGCTCAGTGGAGGAGACCTTTAGTCTCGGACCAAAAAAGGGCAAGTTTAGTCGCCCGATTCGGAATCAAATGTTCGGGGAAGTGAAAACCAACAATGCTTTCTTGTTCGTTTAACGTTGTGAAATAGACGTTTTTCATTCTTCTTTTAAAACGGCAATTTCTCGATCATTGACAATACAGTAAACTTCTATTTTGTCTCCATCCTGACTGACTGAGGACGACGGTAAAATGTGTGGGTCAGAACTGCGGATTTTATACTAACAACGAGTGTTAGAGAGTTTATGTATGTGTGTTTTTTGCGACGAAGACGGTAAGCTTCTATTTTTGTCTCCATCCTGACTGACTGAGGACGACGGTAAAATTTGCGGGTCAGAACTGCGGGTTTTTCTCAATCGCTCCAGGTACTCCACCGTCCTCAAAAGTGCAAATACATAAACTCACTACTAGAGAGTCCGGTGGGTGTAAGATATTAACTCGTTACATGTCTGATTTTAGAGGCTTGAATTAGGCTTTAATCAATTATTCTTAAAACTTGGATCGGACCTTATCCAAAGCACAAAATATAGTTTTTCTATCTTCCCTAAGTTAAGGCAAATAAAGCTAAATAATACGCCATCTTTGTTAAAAATAAACCACCGCTCGGTACCGGTAATTTGTTCAGTCAAAAAAATATTTTGCATGGAAGGAAACGAGGAGACAAGAGAATGGTCTTGATTGAACAAATTCTTTAAAGATGACGCATAATCTTACTTCATTTGGGACGGAAAAGATCTAGTATTTTATATAGGTGTAACACAAAAGAGTCATCACATATGTAACCAAAGATCTAAACAAAAAATAACACATTTTCTCAAACATATTTTGACCTCATGTGTCTATACAAGTTCAGTGTTTTAAGATGTGATTAGACTAATACATATATAATTTTCATTTCAGGAACATTTTGTTCATTATCAGCTGATGCCGGAAAATATGGTCGTACAGACTGCAGCACTTCTGCAGAACTCAAGTTATCAATGGAATACCAATGCACTCCGAGTACGTATATAAACTTTCGTGCAATGGTTTCAAAGAAGAAATGAGAGAAATTTTGAGTTTTTGAGGTGATAAGGGGCGCCATTTTTGGCCTTTCAACTGCTGGTCTTTCAATAGGGGCGTCTGGGCCCTTCTCGGCGCCCCTTCTCAAAAGGGCTCCGCCGGTGGGGCCCTGCCAACCTACCCCCCTTTCTGCCACCACGCCACAATTACTGGGACAGCGATTACTTTAACCGGATTAATTTTCGCGAGATTAAATTTCGCAAGCTCAAAAATTCGCGAAATTTTTTGGATTCATTTTCGTGAATGAGACCTTTGAAAAATTTCGCGAATGAGCCTTTTCAAAAATTTCGCGTGGATTTAATTTTGCGAAGGGAAGAAATTAAAAAAAAAATTACTTCGGTCATCTTTACGATTTTCTTGAAACTTGACAATTTTGCTAAAAACAACTATGGTACAAAAATTACAATTCTTTCTCATCATCAAAATTTTCAAAAATATCAAATGCAGAGCGTTGCTTCTCTGGCAAAACCCACGCGTCCTCGTCGTCATCTTCGCCGTTATCTTCTCAAGAGAAGAAGTCCCAAAATGTGGAAAATGAGGAAAGTGATGTAGTCACAATAGATTAGATATTGTCAATTTTAAAGATGTATTATTCATATCATTGTGTCATAAAAGGAAAAAAAAGTGAACTAAGAAAAGCAAAATTTAAAAAAAACCTAGGTGGATTTATTTTCGCGAATGACCCCTTTGAAAAATTTCGCACGGATTTAATTTCGCGAACGAGCTATCCCAAACGATTTCGCGAGTTTTATTTTCGCGAAAATGGCGAAAATTCGCGAAACCGCGAAATTTAATTTCGCGAAAGTTAATCCGGTTAAAGTATGATTTTGGCATCCTATCCCGATACCTCAATCGCGCTCACACTAATCGGTCATTTTTGTAATAGTGATTTTGTAATTATTGACATTCTCTTCACAATACACACTCTTCAAATAGCCTTGTATTCAACTAAAGAGACGGAAAATCCCGAGAAAACGATAAATGTTTCAATATTTTTAACTTACAATTCATATCACATATTGCAGAACCTCCAGGGACTATTCCACCAATTCCTCAGCCTTTGGTTAACACTCCTACACATAGTAGGAATGTTCCAGCTGTCAACATCAATGATGCTGGTAAGTTGTGGTCTAAATCCTCATCTTCTTAAGCATCTGGAAATAAACCATAAAAGATGATATAATACTTTTTAGTTCTAAACCTTACTTTCTGTATATTGTGATGTAGAATCCTAGGTATAATATGTTTGAGAAAAACACTTGAAATTGATCACATTAAAAGGTATCCCTTCCCCAGTATCGATGCTGAGATCCCTTCAGCATTGCCAGTAAAGGAAAGAAGGGTGAAGCTAAGGTTGTTTTTTTGTCTCACCATTTAAGCCTCAGATTGTCGCTTTTCTTGGGTGTTCTTTCAGTCAATAGAATTGAAGTATTATAAATATTCAAAATTGAACATAAAATTTAATTATTTAACAGCCCAATGTGGTCGGCAGATGAGAGTTAGACAGCGACGGGTCATTCAACCTGCAGAGGCTAAAGCAGGGCGTTGGCCATGGCAAGTCGAGATCTACACATCGGCTAACAACCATATATGTGGTGGCGCTATGATTACTAACCGATGGCTACTCACCGCTGCACATTGCATTGATAAAAGCAATGTTGCTACAGCTAGTGAAAAATATTTTGTAGTCCTTGGAGAATTCAATAGGTGAGCAATTCTTAATAAAAAACACTTGCTTATTTTAACGAGGAGAAATTTGCTGATGGGGTAAATTTTCTTAGGATTAAATTTCGCGGGGACTTATTTTTTCAAATGAAGCCCTTTTAAAATTCGATCGGCACTTACAAATTGCTGTCATCAAGACAAAAGGTCCGATCTCATGAAAAAGGATTGGATCCCCTCACTATGAAAAAAGGGTCAAGCTCAAGATTTAAAGTTAGCCAAACAGAAAAATTCTCAGTTTTCTCAGACACTAATTTTGAGATTGGACCTTTTGCCTTGATGTCAGCGAAATGACAACGAAATCCGCAAAATTTGATTCCCGTGAAAATTTACCCCATCAAAGTACTCTAATAGAAGTTAAGTTGAGTTAAGGAAAGTGAAAGGTACAAAACGAAAGTGGTACCGTACACTTTTTTATAAGAATAAACGATATAACAACATAAAGCTTCAATGGCCTAAATGTTAAGAATAAGTTAAGAACTTTGCAGACTCTAAAACACTCGATTTCTTCAGAAATTGCACAATACAAAGATACTCTTAAAAAATGGTGAAAATAAGAGCAAGTCAAAAAGTTAAGGAAATCCAAAGGGTTAAAAAATATTGGATGTTCTTATAAAAAAAGAATCTTATCTTACCACATTTTGATCTGTATACAAAATCATCTAGATCCAGAAACGAAGGTCACGAATTCAAATACAACATACAACGTGTGATTCTACACCCTGGGTACGATCCTCAGACCCTCAATGCAATTCAACATGACAAAGATATCGCTCTAATGCAGCTGGATCAAAATGTGGAATTAACATCGTACATCGGAACAGTATGTGTTCCAAATACCCAAAACATTGACTATTGGGATAACTGCGTCTTGACAGGTAAGATTTATTTACAGTAACTTGAGAACATCCAAATAACGTCCAGATAATACAAATTACGTTTTATGGACGATAAAACAATCACGTATGTATGTTGCCAATCCCATTGTATCATTTTTCAAATTTGTTTTTATTTGTCTAAAATTAAAAAGAAAACAAACTCAACAATGTTTTTTTTCATAAGGGTACATGTACATTATAAGGCTCAATTTAAAACCAAGATTTTGGGTCTCTGTTTTGAGAGGAACATTTCGGAAATAAAAGGAACACAATATTTTGTTGTGATACCAGATAACACAAGATAGAGCTACTGTCTAATAGATGCTCTCGTCTGTTACAGTGATAGTAAAGGCGGGAAATTATGGCGGCATACGAAAAAGATTAGGGGGGAGAGTTTCGAAGAAGACTGGCAAACTCTACCGACTGTAAACTCTTTTCAGCAAAAAAACCGTTTGCGAATTACCTTCGGCTTTGGGCTTATTTCTTAGATAGTGATTTGTCTTAGACTATAGCATAGTTTACTCTGTCCCTGGCTGAAGCAAGATAATGGGGGGGGTTTCATGGTTGGCGGAGGAGCGGAATCGGCCCTTTTTTCGGACGGAGTGGTGGAATTTGGCGAAAATTTAGACGGAATTACGGAAATTGGGTTCTCTGACGGAGACGGAAAATTAGACAATTTTAGTGCGGAAAAACGGAATTTAGCAAAAAAATTTGCGGAATTTCGGAATTGGTAAAAGATATTCAAAATTTTGCGGAATTTTCGACAAAAATATTGAATTTCAAAGGAATTTTCGGTGACGGAATTTTGGTTCAATTTAAGACGGTTTGACGGAAATTGGAGAAAAAATTGGCGGAGTTGCGGAATCGGGTACCCCCTGAAACCCCCCCCCCCCCCGATAATGTGCCATCTTTATAAGTTTAGTGTCCTCAATTCTCGCCGTGTCAGTTGTTGTTATAATTAAACAGACTGCCGGCACGTGGTGAAGTTGCGGTCTACTACACTGTGATCTACTCAGCAAAGATGGCACATTATTTAGTGTTTATATAATATATCCGAGCATTATACGTAATCAATGCCCAGATGACACACAACACGTTGTTTCAACGTTTATCTAATGTTCATAACGTCCACATAACGTTAGATGAACGTTAAAACAACGTTGTGTGCCAGCTGGGTATGGGTCAAATCATCATCAATGCACTGAGCGAAATAAGAGATTATTTCCCATCCTGGAAATATCTTAAAATATGATATTTCCATATACATTTGTAAAATATGAAAATATAACTTTTTCTATATTTCCAAAGTTTAGGAAATATCATATTTCATGAAATTTCCAGGATTGAAAAATCTCTTATTTCGCCCAGTGATGGAATATTCCTCTACAAAAATAGTTGACCACTATCGATTAATAGTAGGTACTGTTAGGGTATCACTTCTGGTCAACAAATTTGATTGGGCAAGATTGAGAGACTGTTAGGAGATTACAATGATTCGATACATTCCACACAGTTTTAAATCTATTATTTCATTTTTAGGTTGGGGTAAACCAACATACCCAGGCAGCTCAGCGTACGTTTTACAACAAGGTTTACTTAACGTCGTTACGAATCAAGAATGTCAAAGAAAATTAAAAGAGGACTCGGTTGGAGAGCCTGGAGATGAGATTACGTCAAATATGATTTGTGGGGACGATAAAACAAAAAGTGGAGTCAGTGGTTGTCAAGGCGATTCAGGAGGACCGTTTGTTTGTCGACGTAAATCGGACAATAAATGGTATCTGAGAGGCTTGGTTAGCTGGGGATCTCAAAGGTATAAAATATGAAATTCGGCTTTTCCAGAAAAAAATGAATATGGGGGGATGAAGGATATAATATTTTTTGGAAATTAACCCCCGGTCATTGTGACTTTTGACCCCCGGACATCAAGTTTAAACCCCTGGATAAGCATTATTTGACCCACTGGACACTCAAAGCTACCCTCAAACTGAGCAAGGTTACCGAGAAGGCAGATTTTGCAGATTTTTCACTACCCCTGCCCCCCACCCCCTCGAAAATTCTATCCTCCACCTCCTTGTACGAACATTTCCTGGAAGAGCCCATTAACACTCCACAAACTAGCACGATTCTTATTTTTTCAAGAACACAACGGCGGATTTTTACCAATTCGTATTGAGATTGGAGCTTTAATAAGGTTTATTATCTGAAGGGGCGGGATAATACGTTCGAATTAAGAAAAATTCGAGTTATAGAGGGAAGGTCGAATTATGGAAGCTCTACTGTATAATATGTTAAAAGATGACTTGTGCTTTTTTATGGAAATTTAAGAAAAAAACTTTGACTGTACCAAAAGGCACAAAATTCGGAGAATAAAAGATTCAATGTCTTATCTTCATTTTCAAAAAAGTTTTCAATTTAATTAACCCAAATCATAGAAATATTTTTTGTGAGAAAATAATTTTTGAATCCGTTCCCGAAATAGTATTTTCATATTTATGATAATATGAAAAATCGCCCATGAGCTGAGGCTAAGTAAATTCACCCTTCTAATATTTATTTTTCTAGATGCGAGATAAAAGAGATGTATCAAGTGCTGACAAGAGTTTCTAGTTTTTATCAATGGATAACAAACAACATATAGGCCCATTTTAGAGGCTGTAATCTCCGAGTAAAGAACTTAATCGGAAAAACGACTTTATTTCTTGAATTACGTTATTTCAACGTTCATCTAACGTTATATGGGCGTTGTGAACATAGGATAAACGTTGAAACGACGTTGTGTGCCAGCTGGGTAGGTGGCTTCAAAGTTACATCTGACTAAACGCCGGTTATACCAAATATGAAGTTACTTGCATCATTTTTTCTTTTTTATTTTTTTATCTTCACTTTCGAAAATATTTTGAATTTTTTTTAAGTTTGTTTCAGAGCTAACTAACAAAAAGTTTAAACAGACATTCTTCTTTTGAATGATTAGATATCTAAAATGTGTCTGAAAAAAAAAACAGAACAAATTTCAAACCGCATAGGGTTTTTTCATGTATGGTTGAGTTACCGTTGAATTTCCGCCATTATGGAAGCAAACGTTCGAATTACGTAAAGGGTCGACACTACAGAAATTTCGTCGGTCAAATATAATTTTCGGCCAAAATAATCCGTCACTCGGCAAAATAAAATGTTGTCACCAAGCGACTTTTTTCGTCACTTTTTGTCGACGATCTACCACTAAGGTAGGTTGCATTTCAGGCGTTTTTCAGGATAATTCTTAATTAGTGGACACCGTCGGGGAATAGGTTTAGTGTCTGCTAATTAGAAGTGTCCGCCTTTAGGAAACTTTTATGAGGATTTGACTAGGAAATGGCCGGGGAAAATAAAATTGTCCGCTAATCAGAGGTGTCCGCCTTTTAGAGTGTCCGTTAATTGAAGGTTATACTGTAAACATTTTTTCTAGACTTTGTAGAGATATTTTTAATTTTCATTTGTGATTTCCTGCATATGAGTTTATTGTAGGAAACTGTCTTTGGGGTATGATTAAAAAGTTTAGATTTTAAAACATTTATAGAGTATTTTTTTTGTTGTGCATAGTAAAGAAATTTATGTATAATTTTTAAAGAAACGTGCATTTTCATCAAAACTCGTTTGGAAAATTCATTAGTATTGTTTACATAGTGTTCCCGTTTCATATCAGACACATATTTCATACCGGGACAGTGTCTGTCTATTGTTATATTATGCTGATATAAGCAAAAAGTTTTCTTTTCCTCTTTCTGACCATTCTTGCTCCACATCCGTGTCAACCAAATGTGAAAAATCTTGTGAATTAAAAGTGATGAGTAAGCAAACGATATCACTCTTATTTAAAAACAACCTAATTTTTGGCGGAAACCTTTAAAGTTTTGCTTCAAAAACTCAAAGATAACAAACAAGTGAATTTTGATTTGAGAATCAGAGAGATAATAAGGTCACACAATTCGTTCATCTACAATCTCCCTCGAAATATATTGAGATTTTAGTGTATTTTAACGTTTTTCAGAATTTAAAGTTCGGGCGAGAATTGCTATTTTAGCACTTTCACTTTCTTCCATTGAATATTTCGATTTTAGAGGGGTTTGGTGGCTTCTAGGCTATATTCCAAGCCTCATTCGAGCAAATTTGAGCTTTTAAATCCTGAGATCCTAAGCTCCTAAGTCTTAAGTCTCATGTTAAAACTCAGAGTTAAAACTCTACTTTCCAACTGAAGTTTAAGGCGCTTAAAAATCAATTGTGGTGTTCAAAATTACACCGGGAACTCCCCTTTGTCTCAAATATTTCTTGAAGGATTGTAGCAGCTTTCTTGACTATTAGATACACGATAATATGATTGAACACGCGAACCTTGTTCTCAGTCCCTTTTTAACGATCTAAATGCTTGAGAAAAACGTGTCTGTTCATGATAAAACACTCTTTAGGCTTTCATTTTTTGACTTTCTTGTGGAAACTATGCTAATGAAATTTCACGGTCAAAATGTATCAAAAGGTCTGTTTTTACGTATATCCAACAGAGAACAGTTATGGGGGGCAATTACTTCTGATTACCCGTGATTTATTTCGAGGGCCTATTTGTCTAATACACTTTTTTTAATAGGCAACCAAGTTGCCAAGGCTCAAGTCCTGAAATTAGCCAAAAAAAAATTCACTATCTCTAGATAATCTAATCATGGTCAACAATAGCCATTGATCCAATGAGCATAAATATGGTATAATATCAGGGGTGGTCAAAACGAATTTTTCAGAAAATGAGCTGGAATGCTAAGCAAACCGAAGTTGCTTATAAAAAAAACTGTGTACCGTACTGTACTTATCTATAAAATTACATATTATCAATGATAATAGACGATATCGGCTTTCCGAATTCTCCCCGAATGATTACCCATGATGCATTGTTAGGGTTAGGGTTATCGTCCGTGAATTTTTTTGCACAATGCATCATGGGTAATCATTCGGGGAGAATTCGGTTAAGCCGATATCGTCTATTGTGTTGTTTACAGCTCATGAGACATTTTGAATTTCAAGTACTTTTGTTTTAGAGTTAATGCTTGCCTTTTGGGAATTCAAATTGGATTAAATATATAATTTCATAGCAATGAAATCTGTTTGAAAACGAGGACAACAGTAAATTTATGCATCTCGAGAAGAGTGTATTGAGCAGCCGCACAAAAAACAACTGGGCAAAGATTGATAAGTCATGTCCAGTATATAGTTGACATAGGGCCTGGCGGCTAACAACTGGTGAGAACAAAATATACATGTCATCGGCTGCTCAAAATACTTTTTTTCATTTTCGCCCGCCGAAAACAACTGCATTACTTCGAAAATTTCTTTATCAATTTTTTTGCCATTTTTTCCCGTGGGCACTGAAAGGGACCTTTTGGATTGTTATAGGTATATACGGTAGCACTGACATGAAAGCAGGAATTAAAGCTACAAAGGGAAAATGACCTATTCCTATTCCTAAACATATAGTGGTTTCCGAATTGTAAAATGAAGGCAGATTTTAATCCTCCTCGCCTTTCTTCGTTTTTGGTCTCAACATATGCCAACACGCGATTGGTCTTTTCTGAGACCTTAACATATCTCTCCATTGTCTCTTCTGCGGTCCGTACGAATTGGCTCCAATGACGACCTCGCCGATGACGTCAGCGCCGATAGGGAAATCATAATCCATAACCAAAAATCGTAGATCAGTAACAGGTGCGTCAGCCGGGTCCAACTTAAATTTCATCTCTTTATTGTAATATGGATCTAACGTCTGTTTGATAACTTCAGTTTTTTGCGATTTTAGTTTTACTTTATTTTTCATTATGGTGACTTTAACGAAAGGATCCGACACTCCACCCTCATCAACACTTTTCAAGTTCTTACATTCTATAATATACACTTTCAATGTCGCCACGGCAGGCATGTAATGTAGCGATACACATATATCACCGTAATCCGATTGTGATTGTTTGAATTCACCCGGATTATCGGGATCATAACCGGGAACTAAAATCCGCCAAAAATCTATAAGATCTTTACTATTATGTTTTGTAACAATGTTTAAATCGATGAGTGGGATTAAAGTTTCTCCTAAAATATCATGTATAGGTTGTGTATCAAAATCTAAAGCTTGGATGCAAAGTTTACGTTTTTGGAGTTCAGACAGTGGCATATTTTTGAAGACAAATTCTTGATTGTAGACTGGATCGAGTGTATCATCAAGAACAATAGTTTCGAACCGTTTTTTAGTGTCCGGTAATAACATAATACGAATGTATGGATCGGACGCTCCACCTGTGAGATGAAAGAAACAGGGATACATCCACTGACCTTTATATATCCCTGGACCAAGCTATATCCGCCATCTTTGATCGAAGTTTTTTGAAAGTTGGTACCCGCAAAGAAACCATTGTAGTGTTTGAAACTTTGCCTACCGACAAACGGTGCTATATCACTAGTGTACAAGCGATAGAAGATCTAGCGCTCTATCCGCCGGTACCAATTTCAAAAAAACTCCGATCATAATATTTTGCTTAGCCGGCATTGAGTAACTTGGTCCAGGGATATATAAAGGTCAGTGGATATCTCTAATGTAAATCATGTACATGGTCTGGGAAGTGGGTGGCAAAAAATGTAGTGAGTATTAAGGCGCAACAAAGGTTCACGCTGTCGAGAGAAAATCTCAATTTTAACACCCTAATATGCCTTAGAAATGCTTTATTTAGACTTATTTTGGCCAGAATTGAGGCTTTTAAATGAATGAATCGTGATATTTAAAAAACAACATAAAAGTTCCTGTTTCTTATAACAAATCATTACAAAAAAAGTGAGAGACTTATTGTTGTCCATACACTACCCAATCCCTCAAATTTTTCGAATTAGAGAAAGATTCAAAGTAAAATAACAATCTCGAGCTGAAGGGACCAACATTGTTTTCGAATAATAGAGAGTCGAATTAGAAAAAATCCTTTCGTTTTTAATTTAAAAGAAAAAGTGAGGAGTTCCATTATTCTTTACCTTCATCGGCTGCCGGTAAATCTTTTGCTTCATAAATTTTGATTTTCAAAATATTTTTGACGCTGTCATAATTTAATCCAAAATGAACTTGACCCAAAGTAATGCCAAATTTTGTGTCATTTTCATCAAGACGACTGAATTCTAGCTCGTTGACTGACGGGTGGACGCGCTCGTAAAATGTACGTTTTGTCAGCTGAACTTTACATAAATCGATACCATCAGCTGGAAAAATGAATCACTTTGATAAAGATCAGAGCATCAGAATTTTCAGGGGAGTTGGCATTTGTTTAGGTCCGTAATTTGGTAATTTTAAAGTGTACAGATTTTAAAGGGTAGTGGTATACTGTTAAGATATGTATTTTAAATAATTTTGATAAAATAGGGGCAAATTAGAAAAGACACATTAATAAAGTTTGAATTTTTGGCTAAAGTTACGCATGACAGAAGTTTAGGTATTGGTCTAATAATGAAAGCTCGAGTTTTCTAGCACTTTAAAATCGACTTCAGAAAATAATATCACACACATGTTAGCACTGAGGAAAAATGATACCAAGTTCTAGTTTAGACGGCCCACTTTTCGCCCTGCCTATCTTAATTTTGAATTAAAGTTTGCAGAAAGTGGGCTGTCTAAAGGCCGGTCTCCACTTTCACGCGAAATGGGCGACAGTTTTTTTCGTAACCTTTTTTGCCTGAAGAAAAGATTACGTCATAAAAAAGTTTTCGCTCATGTCGCGCGAAAGTGGAGACCAGCCTTAAGGTCGATGCATTGCCTTCTTTAAACGTCAATGCAATGTCTTCTTTCAATCTTTAAAGTTTAACTTGCCGACTTTGTGCCCACTTTCTGCCTAACAATTAGAATAGCAGTCTGTTCCTCTAAAGAATCCTGCATTGTAACACGCATGCGTAATTTGTCGTTCTTTTGAACCACACGTAGTTATTTCCCGTGATAAACGAAAGGGAATGAATCGCTAGGGGTGGTACAGTCACTTTCGGTCGGGGTTGTGAACGGCGAAATATGTCGTTTTTTATGAAATTTGTCGTTCTTTTTGTCTATTTTTAGTAATGCAGGATTCTTTAGATAAATCCCCTCTAGACAGGGAAGAAAATCGTCCGTCTAAACCACTGACCTTTATATAACCCTGGACCAAGCAATATTTGCCATCTTTGATTGGAGTTTTTTTAGAATTGGTACCCAAGGAGAAGCCATTGCAATGCTAAAAATTAACGTTTAACGCCGCTACATCATCAAAAGAATTTGAGGGAAAGTAGACCTAGCTCTCTCGATGCATTTACACCGCTATCGAGTAGTGCCGACATTAGGGTACCAATTTTCAAAAAACTCCGATCAAAGATTTTGCTTGGCTGGGATTGAGAAGCTTTGTCCAGGGTTATATAAAGGTCAGTGGTCTAAACTAGAGCCATTATTTATCCAAAATACCTGCATCACCAGCTAAGCAATACTTAATGAAAGGTTTAAAAAGCTTTTTCCAAAACTTGAAGCATTCTTGTTTATACTTGATGATGAAATACAATGGGACGATGATTGCAAAGGATAAAATAATCAGGATGAGACCAATTGACACCAGAGGTGGTAAAGGAAGCTTCTCCAATGCTGTCGGAGGCTTCATTAGTGCTCGATACGATATTTGATAAACAGTTTTGCCAAATTCTCTCTAAAAACAAATTAATGATATAATAATAAGAACAACGAGACTAAAAAATCTGAGAAAAATATTGTGATCCTGGAATGACTAAAGATACACGCTTTTTTATAAGAGTATACTTTATACTTTATAGAATATTCATGATGAAATTAGCAAACAAATTAAGAATACTATGCTAAGAATAACACCATCATGGAATTTGGCAAATGAACCCTCAAGAATGGCAATTTTTAGAGCATTTTACCTGTAAATTGCTAATTGTCTAAAATCTTTCACAAAAATGCCAAATCTTTGTTCGAAGTATGTATAACATACAAGATTTAGGATGGATTGGATCCTAACCTTAGAATATATCGTAAGAATATCGTAGGATGACTTTCCCTAAAAAGTTAAGAATACCAACATCATGAAATGAGAGAACACCATTCTTATAAAAAAAAGCGTGTATTCAAGTTATAATTTTTAATTTTAGTGAGAAAAAGATTTTTATATTTAGAGATTTTAGATTATCATTTCTTGACTTTTGAAAAGATTTGGAGGTTTTGCTCAGGAATAAGAAAGGAATCTACAGGCTTATCTTATTGTCCCGTAACTAAAACTCAAATAATGATTTGTAGTATAGTATATTGCCAATATCGCTAAAAAGTTGGGATTCTCTTGGGCTCTTCCAGAAAGAATCCGTTCATGGGGGGGGTGGAATTGTCCAGGGGTATTGAAAAAATACCAAAAAAATACAATGTCCAGGGGGTAAATTCCAATGTCAAGGGGTAATTTTTTGTGTCCACGGGGTTGATTTGATGTTTGTCCAGGGGTATAACGTGTCCAGGGGGTTAAAAATCAAAATGTCCAGGGGTAATTCATGAAAAAAAAATATATATCCTCCACCCCCCATGAACGGATTTTTTCTGGAAGAGCCCATTTTTGCCTTTTTTAGAAAAAGCCAAAAAAATTAGCATACTTCGAGTAAAAATGACCCAAGACAGACAAAAACAAAGCAAAAAATATTGTTTACCGTTTAAAAAGCTGCCATTTTGTTTTTCTTCTTCTTCTTCTTTGAAAATTTGATTCGAATAATTTCGAAAACATTTCTTTTTATTAACAGCTCACCTTAGGCATAACTTTTTGCATTCAATTAGACATTCTATTAGCCGCACCTCTGGAAGCTATATCATGAAAAAGCAAGTGAATTATTTCGACTCTCAAAGGAAACTATATCTTGGAAAATGCTTAAAGCGATCATTATGAAAGAAAATTCTTGTCCTTAATTAGGGACTTGAAATTATATATAGTAATGTAAATCTTGTAAGCATTGTAGACATACAAATGGACTATACGATGCTTGGTGATGTATTCCTAATTGCGAAGAAAAGAAAAAGAAAATTAGTAGAAATTCTCGTTAATTTGAAGAACCTCTCGATCTTTCACAACAAGAGTGAAAAAAAACAATGTTTTGCTTACCTATTGTATCCTTCTTCAAAGCTATTGGAGATTTTCGTAAAACAATTGGTGAACTAAAATGCAGTTTAGTGCACCTCAAAGAAGTATTTTCCAGTTTGTTACGAATAAGTCAAGATATTGAAGATCTGACTGGAGAAGTTAAGAACATCGTGGAGTTCTATACTATTGAATCAAAAACAACCATACGCGGTCAATTGGATAATTTGATAACATCTGAAGCAAGCCAAGAGTTGTATTACAAAGATTTTTATAACTATTTTCGATATTTGGTGAATAATGAATTGGTGCGTTTGGTACATGAGTTTGGTTACGGTAAGCAGGTGTTGGATGTTGCTATGCGAATTTTGGCGCAACTTAAGGAAACAGTTGGAAAGATAGTTGAAGTGGTACCGCAAGACATACAACGAATCCAGATTCTAAATCAAATTTCAGACTTTATAACACAGATTGAACAAAATATAATCAGCGATTTCGACCGTAATAAAGAGAACGCCGAGGCGTGTTCCAAAGTGGAGAACATCAGCATCAGGTTATTTTGCGAACAAGAGAAACTGTCACATGAGTTTGAACAGACTTTGGCGAGCGGATTAGGTGTGTTCTTAAAAACACAAAATGAACCAATGATGTGTCCATCATTAGAGACCGAATTTATAAAGGATAGAACATCAAACGATTTTCATTTCGAAAAAGAAGAACTTTATCGTAAAAGGACTACGAGGATACGAGAATTACGACATTATTTATCTTCTAAAATCAAACTGAAAAAAATTGGAGACTATTATCGGGAGGAAATCTCCCTTCAGATACAGCTGGATTTAAAACATGCTTCTGAAACTTTGCAAAAACATGAAGCCCCTATCCACACTACAATTGAAGATTGGATCCAAATTTTGCATCAGTTACCCAAACACCATTTCAAAGAAGTTTTTGATGACGTCAAAGTGAGCGAGACAAGCAATGCTCTGGAAAAGATAATCGAGAAAAAAGTCGCACCAGAGCTTGATGATTTAATCAAAGATATCAACGTGCCAAAAACGTTAAAAAAAATGGAACGCCAGATCGTTAAAAAGGGTAAAAAAGCATTAGCAAATTTTAAAGAAACAAATAAGGATGGGAAATTGAATATAATTCTAACGGGGCTAAAAGAACTTGCGTTCGTTAAAGAGGTAAGGTTAATTTCGATTGTTGAGCAAGCACTAGACAAACCCAATTGTAATGACGACAGCGACTTTGGGATTCTCTCAAAGTTAAACGAAAAGAAAGAAAATATTTTATCCAAATTGGAAAGCATTGATCTTGAACAACAGGCCGTAGATCTAGTTCAAAAGAAGTTAATATCTGGTCATGATGTAGTGAGCGCAAAGGTACAAGAACTCTTTCAAAAATTGGAGAAAACATTCAAAGAAAAATTGGAAAATAAAGACGCTACTAAATCTTTGTTAGATTTATTCCAGAGACAAATCAAACCTTGGGTTGTTAAAGATAGAATTAAAAGAAATTTGGAGACTGGACTCCAGTTTATGGACCAATCAAATTTGAGAAATGGTGACATCAGAACAAGAAGTTATACTACCGGTAGCATAGACTTTCAAACACCAGAAAAGATGTTCAGAGTGGGAGACAACAGCAGCGTTGCCAAAGCGTCAGAGCTAAGAAGTGACAAAAAATTGGAAGAATTTCACTTAGTAAAAGAAGGAAATAATCAATACAATACAGACATTCGAATCGCGGTTGTCAAAGAGTTGATAGAGAATTTTTCTGGGCATGGAACCGAGTCTTTTAAACAGCTGCTGGTGGATCACTTGGTGAAAGGAGATGTGGTACTTCATATTAAGGAGCTGATTGGACAACTAGTCCATCGGTTGATGATCACCACGGAAAATATTGATATTCCCACAGCTGAGTCTCAACAAACTGAGGAATCTGGGAATAACAATATTAAACAAACAAGAAGAAATTCTATTGAGAATGTAAAGAGAAATAATGAGGATAACTTTGATTTCAACCGGTCTGGTGATCGAATATGCTGCAAAGATGGAACCGAGGATGTAATATCCAATATTTTATACATCGACCATGAAACTCTTCAGAAAGATGTTCAAAGTGTAATGAGACCCTTAATCGAAATGGCGTTACAAAGCTCATCAAAATTAGCTGTATTTGCAGTGGATAAGAGTTTGTTTGCCACGAGTGAGATAATTGAATTGGGATTAACATTGCTAAAGTCGTTGAAGAACTCTGAAGCGGATGTCCACATGATTGACCAGCAAAACATTTGGCTTGGCTCTTTAATTCGTGCTTTGCCACCACCGTGCCAACAAGATGCTCGAAAACTTATTTTCCTTTGGAAAGTGTTACACCAACGAAAGAATCTGAGAACAGAGTTTATGGAGAAGGTTCGTGAAAAAATCACTGACCAGATTGTGGAACCGAGTACAAGTGTAGTCTCACGGAAAATGGAAACCTATTTTGCGGATATACTGCAGAGGTTTATATCCAGTTCTAAGTAATTCTAAGCTTTTAGGAGTTTGTACTTTTTCTGTAAATTTGCCTAAGTTTTGTAGACATTTAAAAACCGTTGATTTTACTTTCAGCATAAATATTAAATTATTTTTTAGAATAGAAAAAAAATTTCATTGATATTACACGACAGTACAACACAATTAACACTCCATCACTTTTACATTTTAAGTTTGTAGTTTGAAGGTAAGATCTTTCAAGTCATTCTTTAGAAAATCTTGCGGTCTATCCTTAAAACGCAACTCCTAGTAAAAACATCATTCCACCATCATAGGGGTAACACCAGGAACATTATTATACGTAAGCTGTGCTTACATATTCTCTTACACATTCTTTACATTATATGCTAGCGAAACTGGTCTAGAAAGCTTTGATAGACTTTACGTTCAGCCGACGTTGCAGGAAGATAATGACCTAAAAATGAAAGCGAAAGTGAAAGTTCAAATGTTTGGCTTTTCCGGAACAGTCGCGTAGATAAGAGGGGCGCAAAATTTGAGTAGAAGAGCAGAATTTTTATGACACAGTAATTATCTATTCATAATATAAAAAGATAATTACAGTGTCACAAAAGTCAGTATACCAAATTCGTCAAAATTCGTGCTTGGAATTTTCTATTTTGCGAATAGGTTCAGTTGGAATTCTAAGGGGTATATCACAGAATGTTAATTCAAAGTTTTCGATACGCTCCATCATCTGATAATATTGAAACAAGAAACTCTTATAAGCTACGTTCTATTATTCGATGCGCTCCCTTATTCGATGAAAATCTAACCCCCCTTGAAAATCGAATCAGAGAGCGTCAATTGCATTTTATTGAAAAAATAGCCCCCAAGAAATTCATGTTCACAAAAATGATTTCGTTTGAGATACCCTTACCTCCTGAGTGATTGAGTACGGTCGAGTTTGTAAAGATAGTCTGTAAGTCAATACTCATCTCTACAAATAAAACGTAATCAACGAAGTTCAAATAGAGGAAAATTATTAGTCTTATATCTTTGGCTTTCACTAAGACTGTTCTCTTAAGAAGGTTAAACACATTGTTATATAAGAACATGAAGTTTTGATGGCCAAGGTAAGAAGGTAAGAAGGTAAGAACAAGTTAAGAACAGGCTTTGCGGACACTGTAAAACATCCGATTTCTTGGGAAAATGGCCAAAAATACTTACGAAATGGTGAAAATAAGAACATGTTAAGAACATTTTTAAGTTTAAAATGTAAAAAACGTCCGAAGGCTTCAAAAATTGGACGTTCTTGTAAAATAAATGATCAGCGGCCTTGCTTCCACCTCAATATTGCAGAACTAGCTAATTGGTCTAGACAACTAGTTAGGGGTAGTTTACAAGTAATTTTCATGCTTTACCAAATCCATGCAAAAATTTCACCAGAAATATATAAGTTATCGGAAGGTTCTTGCCGATGTTTTACTTGATTGTTTCAACGTTTTCAGTCCTATAGCCAATGGGTTAAGAACTATTAAGAACTGTAATAAGAATCTCAAGTATTATAGGTTAAAACGATTTACCTTTTGGGATTACTTTATCTGTGTCACCGTACACATGTAGCGTTGGACAAGTGATCTGGTCTTGATAATATATTTCATGCTGCGTTGACCGTGATTTGAAGCCAGCGCATAAGATGGCAAAATTAAACTTGATTTTCGAATCTAAAAACAAGAGA
Source organism: Clytia hemisphaerica (assembly GCF_902728285.1). Taxonomy (NCBI): domain Eukaryota; kingdom Metazoa; phylum Cnidaria; class Hydrozoa; order Leptothecata; family Clytiidae; genus Clytia; species Clytia hemisphaerica. Next base: position 239,003 of record NW_027104216.1, on the reverse strand, counting down.
GAACAAGACAAATATAAGGGGTACCGAAAGAATATGTGTCTACTTTCTTTAACAACAATGTTATAACGTTATAAAAAATGATTTTCGTAAACGCGTCTTTCTTTTTCCTTCCGTCGAAACGTAAAACATTTAAAAAGGCAAATATCGTGAAACAAATCATTTTTATTCGGACTTTAATTTTGGAACCTGTGTATTATCGTGAAACAAATATAAGGGTAGCCGTTGCATCGAGAACAACCCGCACAACACAAACGCAGTTTTTCTACTTGAAAACTGAAAAATAATCGTGACTATTCATCTCGCATAAGTGGAAGCTAGCTCAAGTCTTTTTCATGGTAGTTTATTTCAGTTTCCTCATTAACGCTTCAATAGCTACTTGGTACAAACAAGATTCATATGTTTCAAATAACAAAATACCTGGTTTTTCCCTTAACGCACATATATGAGCTGCAAAAGTCGCGCCTTGACTGAATGCAAGTATGCCATCGAATGGTCCCTAAAACCAAAACAAATAGATTGCACTTAGAACACTTCTGTTACTTCAGTAAGCAAGCTTTGCTTTTGTTTTTACTACCGAGTTTATGTATGTGTATTTATCTGCGACGGAGACGGTATGGTTCTAATTTGAATAGATCCTCGATATTGCGGGTCAGAACTGCGGGTTTTTCCAAATCGCTTCAGTCACTTTACCGACTTCAAAAGTGAAAATACATAAACTCGCTAATGACCCAGTATATACGATACACTAGCCATAACTTGCATTAAGGTGCCACCGCAGCAAAACGAACACATAGAGTTGAATTTGCGTTCAAAAGGAATGATCTTAGCCCTACCGTAATTTTTGTTAAGAGTGACCTCTCATCTGAGACAAATATCTTTCAAATGCTAACAAATGTGTCAAGGGAGTGGTTTACAGTCTACTTAGAGTGACATCCGTGCCTTGTCTTACACGTTTTTTATAAGAACAATTTCATAAGAATACGAGGCTGAAATTTGGCCAAAACCTAAGAACAAATTAAGAAGAATCTGAACCTCAGCTTTCAGAAATTACTGAGAAGTACATGTTTCCATTTTAATTGATATTGACATTTAAGGCTGAAAAACTCATATAAATTTAAGAGCAGCCCAGCAGGGTTACTTATGAATTTCCACGCCCTTGCTCCCTTAAAATACAAACGATCAGTGGTTGTAGGTATGTTACATAGGATTTCAAGAGCATGCAGTACTCGTCAAAATCGTGATGACAGTATAAAACGTGCCCGCGATATCTTAATCAAAAACCAATACCCAAATCAATTTGTCGAATCAATTATATCTGATACTTTGAAGAAAATCGACGCGCCGACTTTAGCGGAAGAGGAGAAGGATGAGGTAGATGAACCAAAGAAACTGTTTGTAGAATATCGTGGAAAGATATCTGACCAGTTTAAGAAGTCTTTGCTTAAACTGAATGCACCGTGTCGTGTGATTTTTACTCTGAAAAAGCTTAAAACTGTGTACCTTCACTCAAACCTAAGATCGAAAAACCTTTAAAAGCTGTGTGGTTTACAAAATTGTCTGTTCACGATGCCCATCGTGCTATGTTGGATATACATGCCGACATTTATCACGCGGATAAAGGAACATCGATCATGAAGGCCCCAGTTGGCTCACACATGATTCTTGCGCTTGTGAACTGTCCATTGATGACGTAGAAATCATGCGTCATCATCGAGAAATGAAAGACACTAAGACTCTCGAGGCCTTCTATCAACCAATGAAACCTGAGTTAAACACTAGGATGAATTTAAAAGTCACGTGCTTACAATAAAAGTTTAATCATTTTTCTTTTATTTTGTCTCCCTTGAGACTTGCAACATAATTAGTATGTCAGCAATGTTTTTCGGGATTTTTTCAAGCGAATTTGATTTTAATTAGTTTGTTGTAGAGTGTATGAAGAGAAGTTGTATGTACTGTAGATATGTGAAAACATTTTTTAACCTTAAACGAATTTTAATTCTTACTTTTTATTTTTGATTTTAGACCTGATGATGATCAAATTGATCGAAATATATATATTGTCAACTAAATAATGATACCGTTGTTGGATCTTATTTTTCAAAATTACCATATTTGCCACAATGTTTTTACCAAATCAGAATCATATGACTTAGTGGTTTTTCCTATAAAAGGCGTATATATCTGAAGATACTGCTCTTCATATGTTATTTTACTAATGTACACGTTTAGCAAAATAACTGTTCGAATACTTTGAGTAGAGTAATATTTTTACCTATGAAGAGCGCTTAATAACTACTTGTGGTATAAAAAGGGAATCTCCCAGAAAAGGGAATTTCCTTAGATTCATTTAACTCTCCAGGGATAAGAAAAAGACAAACTGACATTTCAAAATGAGTAATCAGATCAAAATAACTCCGGAAAAGTCTTTTTGATGATGATAAAACAATAGAGAGACCGTAAGATAAGAATGCTACCGTTAAGCGGAACTAAAATACTGAAAAACGCGCGCAAAATTATGAGATGTTTGCCCAACTTCCTTATGCGTGAAGCTATGAATGCCATCCTCAGAAGCTTTAGGCTTCCTCCGGTGGCAATTACCTCGAGAAGACCGCGTAACTACAGTAGCGTAACCTACAGTAGGCTC